>NW_009933400.1:0-27815 GCF_000696875.1 Nestor notabilis
CGGCCGCGCTTCCATACCGCTTCCATACCGCGGCACGGCCCTGGCTTTAGTGTGAGGCGCAGCGGTGATTTCTGCAAAGGAAAACCGAGGCAGACGGCTAGGCAACATATACAACACCAATTTCTTCTCCATAGCGTACCGGAGCTGTTGGCTGGGTGTAGTAGCGGGATGGAAGCAAATGTAGTTACAGATCAGAGCAGGTGTATTTAGGTCAGAGCAAAGATAACATGCTGTCAACAACAGTCACATAAGATCCATTTCAGACTCCAAAACAAACGTGCGCAGCTTCCACAAACACCCTGATGCACTGCAAATGAAGTTGCAAACTGCAGTTCTGGACATGACATGAAGTGTCATACAGATGTCAATGAAACAGTTCTCTGCTGCCACAGAAGCCATCCCAGCCTCACATTGGTGCTAGGGACTTGTATTACTTCTCTTGGGATGCCATAGGCTGAATCAAATCTCATCAAATTAAAAGAAAATTACTAATTTTGCTAGGCTAGGGGGTTTTTGGCAGTCTAGAGCACAGAACCAACCAAATAAAAGCTAGGAGTGGGACTATGCCCGCAATTTAAATTCCTTTTTTTTAAAATAGATTTATATTAAACTGAATTTACTACATAAGACCACTCAGCTTCTCATCTCATCATAGTTAGCACTTTCTCTGTAAGACTGTGTAAGGGTCTTACAAGGCTGCTCCACTTAAATTGTAAAGTTAAACTAACAACTAAGTAACTTTACATTGATGTTTTTACATAGATATTTTGATTATAAATTGTAGGATACTGCTGAAAGAGTATCAGTTTGAGAAGATCATGAATGATAACTATTAGCCTGTCTTCCATGGCTTGCTTGCAGAGCTTATGAACTTCATATGCATGAAGCAATGTCCTCCGGAGTTTTGGTAAAATTTCTTTACAAATCGCCATCTTGTTCCTCCTCTCCCTCTTCAGCTTACAAGAAAATTAGTGTTCTCAGGTATTTACCAGTTTGTTTTGGTTTTTTTCTGATACAGAACACTTTCTGTTGCATCACTGATTACAAATGCAGTTTAAAGAAAAATTAAAATGCAGAAAGAGTAACAGATTTATACAGTAAAAGCTCTTTAGTTATAAAAACACCTTGTACTCAAGTTCAGTAGTGCTCTCCAGATATTCTTAGTGGGTAACAAATTTGCTGCTTCATTTAGTAAGAAATTAGCTATGGACCTACAATTCATCTATTATCACTTTTGGGTAGCAAGTCCTTCAGCATAAACTAATACAGCTGCAATAACTTTTTTAGCTAACGGTGTCATTTTTCCTTTCACATCATGGAAATTGTAATGTATCATGAATGCTGCCAATGTTATGGAGATTCCCCCTCAAACTTACGGGTATGTGAAGAAAGTTAGCTGTGCAAAATGTAATCCTTCAACAATTCTGACATTTGTGGCTTTCTATCACCAAACCCACAAAGCTCTCAAACCCAGAGGCTGTAACCTGTGTAGCCAGGTTAGCTTTCTGACATGACTGGATTTTAGGCTATTATGAGCCAGATTAACTGATTTCTTAGATTTCCTCTCCTAGAACTTTAGGAACTCAAGTAACACAAATAGCGTAAACATCCCACAAAATAATCTAAAGATCTTTTCCCAAGTAGTAACAAAGCAGCTAAATCCAAACCACCCTTAAAGAAAACCCACCATTCAAGAAGTTAGTTTAAAAAAATATTTACGAACAAACCCAAACATCTTGTACATAGTCAGAACCTACCTTGCATTTTTCTGTCTGAACTGCATTTTGGAACTTTTTACTTTCTGAGATTTTGTATAGGCAAAATAACTTCAGTAGAAACTATCATCTTAACTCATAACTAGTTTCTGGCTATGGAATATAGTGACATGGTATCAGAACTGTAGCCAAGCTGAGTTTCAGAGAACAGATTAATTTGCCAAAGCTGGCTGTTAGCAGAGGCATTTCCTACCTTCTATCATTTTCTCCTTGTGAAGATAAGGAAATCTCAAGGAAGACCCTCCAGTCTTACTGAAGTGACAGCATTTGGTGATGAGATTAGCCTCCTGAATCATGAATGAGAAGCAAAATACATTCAGTTCAAAAGCATCATGAATTCTACTAAGGAAATAATGTTTATTTTTCCATGTTTCAAAAGATGGTACAAGGCTTAGTTCTTTGGCATTTGAAAAGCACTTTAAGTCTGTGTTGTTTTGGGGTTTTTTTGAACAGACATCACTAGACCTCTGTATGATTTTTGCTATGTTACTTTTCTTATATGCTTCTGGAGAAATTACATGAATTGGTATTCATTTCCTGTAGCTACAGCTGTGGTAATAGGCACATAACATGTATGAAAACTTGGGCTCACCACCAAGATGAACTGGAGAATGACTTTGTAGTGAAGTGTCCACTTTGCAGAGAAAAATTTGCACATCTAAGGCTCATTCTAGAAGAATTTAGAAATTCTATAAACAACTTGCAACTGCAACAGAGAAAACAAGACTGTATAGGCACCTTGGAACCCCTAGTAATAACTGCAGAGTATTTCCAATTGTAGGAGGGTGCTACCAGTATTTTTAAACCAAGGTTTTGGCAGTGCTATGTCTTTTAAGTATATCTTGCAGCTTGTTGCTCATTTCTCTGCCTTTATTGTAAGCAACTGATTTCACCTGCAGAATAGACAGTATGTGCTTTGTAAACAAATAAACATCCATGCTTTGTAAACAAATAAACATCCACAGTAAACAATGGCTTTTATTTTTCAACTTGGCTTTTAGTGCAGTACATCTCAAAACAATTCTGTAGTATCTATTTGGGACTGTCCTTTCCCAAATACTCCATTTAGCTACTTCTTTATGATAAAGTGTTAACTGCTTGTTAACCTCCCTCCTTATGGTTCTGTTTTTCCTTTTAGGTGCACCGAGTGTTTCACTCATGTCATGGATACTTCACTGCCTTTGCCACTCTCCACATTTTTATTTTTAGACAGGTACTAAACAGGACTTTCTTTGTATCCCACCCCGACCTATATAATACTAAGTGATCTCAATAGCCCTTATACAAATCATCCAGACCCTGCACTGAGTTAGAATTGCTTAGCTATAGGTAGCTACAAAAAGATACTGAAATAAGCAAAAATAACACCCTAATTAAGAAAGCTTGATCATACTCTGACTATGTTGCACTGTCGCACTCTTACAGCATATACATCCTTGCTTACTTAACCTACCTTTCTCATTTCTTTGTGTAGATATGCCCTTGCAGCTGACAGTGTGATGCAAAAAGATGGCCTTAGTAACCAACATAAAATAAGATTTGGGAGGTTGTTTGAATTCTGCTTGTCCACATAACGCATGAGTACCAAAATCTTCCCCAATTAAATCTAACTGTACCTTACTAATTTCTCAGCTGTATTATCCAGGATAGCAATCACCATCTCTAAGATGTGTATCTTAAGACTATCACAGGCTGAGGGAAGTTCTATCAGCATGTTTTTTTCTAAATAAGCACCACATGAAATTTGCTAAGAGTCAGGCCCAGACCTAGAGCACAGAAATCACGAAACAAAGGAGCTGCAAAAAATAAGTATGTGCAGTTGTACAGATAGCTGTATCAGTATATCTTTTTTTTTGCTGCCACACTGGTATTTCCAGAAATATCATTTCAAGTTTGAGATAGTGGTCTTACAAACAATGAGAATGTTCCCAAGTCCTAGCTGAAGACTTCAACTACACATAGTCTTTGTTCCAGGCTTTACAAAAGTCTAAAGAAGAGATTTCACTTAAGATGGTTAATTGTATTTGCCTTCTGTGCTTATCAGTGTCAGTTAGCACCTTCCCAGTATGAGGCAATTTATATCCTCCAAGCAGTTTATAATTTCAAACACTTAGCAGTGAAGCTTTGAGCTAAGTATATTTTGCAAAAAAGAGCCCAGTTTGCCTGAAAGTTGGTGAGCCTTTTGCAAGCCTGCAGCAAGTTTCATGATTCAGAAGTACATAATACTCACCCAACCTGCAAAGTTCATCTTTGCTAGTTTTTACCAGCACCCTGAACCATGTGCACAGAAGATAGCTTTTTTCGGATTTACTTAACTCAAGATAGCTTACCTGACCAGCAGTATTTCTTCATCAATGATATGACAGTTGTAATATAATTCAAACTCCCTGGTCACTTGTAGGATCTTGATTACAATCTCGGTAGTTACTGCCCTTTTAAGTCCAGAATTAACACAAAACAGAATCAAGAGGAATTAAGCTTAAAGGCTAGCAGGGTTGCCACTCATTCCTTAGAGAAGCACTTATATTGTGAACTTACATCATCTGTTAAAGTTAAGAAACTGGGTATTTGCAGCACCTTTAAAAATGGGATTTACATTTCTTGTTTATAGCAGCTGGTAAAAATTTAAGTAACTTTCTTTAGCTTGCCAGTGCCTAAAAGTTAGAATCTATTGATTTAATACATAAGCAGCATAGCCCCTTTGCGATCTGTGTAGCTGAACAATTGATTAGTCCGTATTTAACTAAGAAATATTATGCAACGGCTCACCTTCCTACCCTTTAAGTTTCATAGGGAATGTATTTACACTTGGCTACTGCAGCAATTTTGAATGTGTTGTATGTAATCCTCTGACTTGGAAGGATACACCAGCCAAACACAAAAACTACCCAACAGGTTCTCATGTGAATCTTAGCAAACCTGCAAAGCAAGTGGAACCAGAAATTTGTGTATCTGGAAATGGATTATTTCTCATGCAAGTATCATCTGAACATGCATTAAAAGTTTCAAAGTAGTTTCAGAAAACTTTCTAAGAAAGATGTGCCAAAGTCCCAAACGGATTCAAGATCTTTTAGCAAGCTCCATTTAGGAGAATCTGATCAGAACAGCAGTAGAAAGCTGGTGATTTTTTCCAAGCATAGCAAGGATTACTCCCTAAGCTCTTTTGAAAATAACATTTTCTGGGAAGTCCAGTACTGTTTTTTAAAATTATGTTCATAATGCTTTGAGAAGCCAGCATCAGTTTGACTGAAAAAATAGCAAGTGGATGTAATAATTCCACAATTCTAAGATATCCCAGGGAGTTGAATTTTGAGATTGATTTGTGCACAGCAATGCATTCCTCAAAAAAGACAATAATGTAGGAAGTGCCAGCCATCAGAGGTTCCTAGCAAGACCACCACCTAAACATAATCATCTAAACTTCAAAACAAGAAAAACAGATTTATTATTGGAAGGAATTCCATTGCAAAACAATTAATGACTGTCCTGATTTAGATTACGCAGCTATGTTCTTATTTTTTTATGCCACACAGAGGATTTATTAGACACCAAGAAACAAATTAGAAGTGAATAGTCAGATGTCATGAACTGCAAGTACTATAAAAATTAACTTAGTGCTACTCAGTGCTGTGAGAAATGGCTAGTATAGATATATTTCAGAAAATAGCTATATACTTGTAAAATTGTCACCCTTATTTGCAAGTTTTTAACCTTCAATCAAAAAAATTGCTCAAAGATAAAATGCCAAAAGCTTTTATATTCTTGGAAGACCAGTTCTTATTCAGAGGCATAATAAATTAAGCCAGATTCATTTTAACATTATTGCTGAATGTAATGGTATCAAATATGCTATTTTCATTGAATCATAGAATGCTTAGGGTTGGAAACGACCTTAAAATCATCTAGCTCCAGGGACACTACACACTAGATTCATGCCACCCAAGGCTCTGTGCAACCTGGCCTTGAACGCTGCCCAAGATGGAGCATTTACCACTTCCTTGGGCAACCTGTTCCAGTGCCTCACCACCCTCACTGTAAAGAACTTTCTCCTTGTATCTAACCTGAACTTCCCCTATTTAAGTTTGAACCCATTACCCCTTGTCATATTGCTACAGTCCCTGATGAAGAGTCCCTCTTCAGCACCCCTGTAGGCCCCCTTCAGATATTGGAAGGCTGCTATGAGGTCTCCACGCACCCTTCTTTTCTTCAGGCTGAACAGCCCCAACTTTTTCAGCCTGTCTTCATACGGGAGGTACTCCAGCCCTCTTATCATCCTCGTGGCCCTCTCTGGACTTTCAAACATGCAATAGTAAAAGCAAGATGAAGAAAAACCTTTTTTCTAGTATCAAGTACGTTTTGCAAGATATGCTACCATTTCCTGATAATTAATGCTCAAAAGAGGAGCTAAGCCTCCAAACAGTATACAGGAACCACCCACTTAGCCCATTTTCAATCATGTACAGATGGCCAAACTGAAGCATTCCTAAGTCTATTTCCTCAATGGTATATAATAAACAAAATAAAATATTAATTTTCTTTAAGTTCTAGATTCCCTATAAGTGTAATGAAGAGTTAAACCTCCATACCTGCAATAAATGTAAATGTAAAGCCCTACTAAATGACTAACACTTTTATTTCAACCCAGGTGCCAGCTGCTGATTAACCGGAACAGAGATGTGCAGTAAGAACCTGCCATTTTTGAAGTTTTATTCTGAGAATGTAAGAAAAATAGGAGCATTTTGTTGAAGCTTAGCCAGATTTGTGACTTTTTCCAATTATCTTCCCTTATGTTTTAATAGAAATCAAAATGTGATAGCATGTGATACAACAAACAAAACTGTGTAACCTACTGACACATACTGTAATTCTTATTTGAGTAATCTGTATAGTTTGGATTTTGTGGTTTTTGTGATAACATAGAACAAGCTGAACTTCAGTTAATTTTGATGTATTTGTATTTACAGATCAGCTGATGACCCAGATATCTAACTTTTACATGGAAGTGAAACATGACAGAAAATACCATTCTCTTTCGTTGCACTGGAAATAAATTCCTGAGATTTATTTAACTTATCAGGAAGACTGAAAATTAAAAAGTTACTCTGTGAAAGTAAGAAGAGAACCAGTAGTTTACTAGCAGAATGCAGCTTCTCAGAGCATTAAAAGAGTGATCATCCAACATGAGCAGGTGCAATGTACAAAGACCTTTGCAATGTGCTTGTCTGCAGTCTTGCAGGATTCCTGAACTATGGTGAAAATACCAAAATGTGGCTTTTACGAAGCTTAGAAAGGCTTGATAAATACTAGTGTTAGATACAGTTAAGAATAGGATGTTACACTCTAAAGTTTAGTATAAGCTTTTCTATATCACAGCATTATGTTGTTCTTCTACCTGGATTTAAATACTTTGAGCTTATTCGTAGCTGGAATTGATGCCTCTGTCTTATGCACTGTGCAGACATACAGAAATATTTTATTTGTTCTTGGACCCACAGAAAGTCTCTAAATGGGAAAACGAAGAAAAAAGAATTTACACATAGGAACAAAACTTGGTAAAATATTCTTCTCTGGGTACCTCAATTGCAAAAAAATCAGTTTACACAAGGAATAATCTTAGCTGCACTAACCAAGAAACAGGAATCAGATTTAATGTGGATACAGAAGTCTTTCTTCAGTATAAATGGAATAGAAACTGTGACTGAATTAGAATTGGTAAACTTAAGAATAACAACATTCTTTTCTCATTGGAATGATGGTGATGACACAAATACACATTTTTAGTAATATTTAGAAAAGAAGTGTTAGGTGAGAGAGGTATATTCCTAAACAACACATGACTTCAAAGACATTCTTATAAAAGATAAAGCACTGATGACTTTTTAAAACTTTTATTATATTGCATAAGCTATAACATTTTACAAATCTTAGTAACATTTTCAGCAACAGACACTGATACTGTAGTAAATAGAGAGATGAAATGACACCTCTGACAAAATATAAAAAGGTAGAAATGCTTAAAACCAGGATACTAAATATCAAGAATGTTTTACAGCAATATCCTTATCAGAGTGGTTCTGAAAATGACTGCCAAGGTAACAAAGTGTTTGTTATGTATAGTTTGAATATAAGGCTCCAATGTGCAAGGTGGTGAGCACATTCAGTGCCATCACTTCACCCACCTTTCAGCATCTCAGAGGCAGGCTTTTTATGAACTCCATGCTGTAATGAACACTAAAAAGTGTCTTTCTACACAGTAAGATGTAAAAATGTTACTGTTGTAGCATGGACTGAAGTGCAACATGTACTTCAAAGGAACTGAATCAGTTAACTGGGGGATAAAGTACCAGCATATTTTGGGGACGGGGAATATAGGAATGTTCAATACATCTTAAACTGACTGAAAAAAAACAAAAATCATAGTTTTCAAGCTAACAGTGCCAATATTAAAAACAATAACAGTGTTCTCCCTTTCCGGTCCTAAGAAATAAATCTGAAGCCTTTTTTTTTTTTTAAATCAGAACACCCTGAACATTGCTTTTAAAAGAAAAGGGAGCTCAGATTAAAGTAATTTAAAGCAGCTTTCATACAAATTCTTTAACACACAGGTAGCTGCCTACTGTTAGAAGTGTGCCAGAAATTAATTCAAACTACTGTAAAAGAATGCTCATTTTTAACTCTGTAGGCATAGTACTATATTTTGCGTAATCCACTGAATTAAAAACAATATAAATTGTTATATAAACAATAAAAGTTACACTCCAAATTGAGATAAAAATTGATTCTAGAAAATAAGAATTAAGTACCTATCTCCATCCACTTTTTGCTTCTAATGGCAAGGAAGGTTAGCAGCTGAAAGAAAAGATTTTTATCATTATAATAGTTTTCATATATAAACATATATTAATTTTTGAAGTTAAAATTCCAGTTTCATACCTGTAAATCCAGTGACTTCAAGATGCTTACTCCTGATTTACAAAGTTGAATCAGATCCCATATGTCATTTTTAAGAGATACTACTGTTGAGATTGCTAAAGATACAATTTTTTTAAATTTCTTTTCAAACATAAAATATAAAAAAACCCAGGGTTTACAACAATTACCATCTTCACCAACATGCAGGAGTCAGTATTCCAACATAAAAAATACTAGATCTGCCTTTTAAAATATTATAAAAGCTACATAATTTTAAGTATGAACTGAGGTGTGGTTTTTTGGCTAACAGAAAGAAGACCCATAATGTGCTTTTCAGATCCTCAGGTGTCCACTGATAAAATAAGTCTGATGAAAAAGAAAGGCACTTCGGCAGGCTAATTTGTCTTCACATTTTCCTAATGTGCAGTGTTAGACAATGAATGCAGTGTACTACCTTTTAATTTACACAGTGTTAGACCAGTAATATTGTTACCCTGTTTCACTTTTTAACTAACAAAAAGAGTTTAGACTGGTGCCCTTTCATCTCATCCTCTCTGATACAAATTATTTCATAAAAAATAAAGCAGACAACTAAAAATTCCTACATCCTGGATTATTTTTTGTGCATCATCTCTAGCTCTACCCTGGTAAATAATGTCCCTAATCATTGAATCAGCTTTGCTTTCAGGTTTGTAAGTAACAGAATTCTTTTATTTTCTGACACTACTATAAAGATTTTCCCCTTAAAAGGAATTTTAAAGTGCATTCCACACCCCACCCTCCTTTTTTATAATTTCTATAATATGTGGCAATCTGAAAGTTACTCTTGGTTAGCTTATTCTAGGTAACATATCCAGATTTATGTGCATACAGCTGCATAGTGTTTAGCCTGATCACTTCCCTAAGTTTATGACACATCGAAGTACTGACCTAAGCAAAGACCTGGAACTGGTATACCCGTCTGCAAGAAAATCTCAACATCACATATTGCAACCATGGCAGGGAAACTCTCTTGAAGTTTAACTGCCTTTCACCCTAAACATATGACAAAATTTGGTCTTGAGTGGTCTGTATCTATCTAATACCTTTCACTTAAGATTTTACGTACATGTGGACTTCTTGCAAAAGCTGACAGCTCAGTTAAGTGTCTTGTGAAGAACTGAGACGTATTTCTTGCAAACATTTTTGTTCTGCAAAAAGAATCAATTCCACTGAAGCACAAATATGTATCAGTTTCAAAACAAGATTCAGAAAGAAACTATCTCCTTTCCCATTTTCCCACTCACTCCCCTCTCCTTAGAAGGGCTTACTTAAAAGTGCTTCAGGCATGACCCATTTCTTATTTTCAAGGTAATCAACCTCCAGATTCAAAGAAGTCAAAACCTCTGAATGTTTCCCTTGCCTTGTCAAGCGCAGTGTGCCACAACCCTCACTACTTTTTGTATAGGCCTGATTTTCACACTAGCATTTTAGCACTCTCTTGGTGCTGCAATAGTAAGCCAACAGGGAAAAAAAAAGTCTTAAAAAATAAATTCTGTGATTCCTATATGTTGAAATAACATATAGGAATATAGAAAAGCTTTAGTTTGACCACAGAGACAAATTTCGTAACAACATTTTGTCGTTTCCACATATGGCACACATCATGTACCATTACCTCAGGAATTAAAATGTTTTAGTACTCGGTGTAGTCAAACTATTTTTAATGATCTACAACCAAAACAGATTCTAGTCACCAACAAAGATTTCCAGTGCATAAATTCGAACATAAAGCTGGAATATGACGACTGATAATATATTCTGTAAATATTGAATATAAATATGAACTATAATTCTATTGATTTTAGAGTTACATGGACTTTTTCAAATGCAAGATTTAATGCTCACAATAGGGCCCTGTCATTGTGTGCTTAGAGGCATCAGTCGTTTTCATGTAGCATACAACTGCAGCAACGCTTTCTCTCTATAGAATAGTGTTCTCATATTGTGACACAGAAAGCAAGTTAATGTATTTATTTTTAATATCAAACTCAACTTCAGAAAAGCCTTTTCAAGTGTAACCAGCAACATAAAGATATTATGTGATAAATGCTAGCAAGTTACATACAGAAAAGATGGCATAGGGGTTCTAATCTACAAAGCAAGCAAAGACAGCTGTTCCTTGGCTGGCATGGATAGAAGCAACAGCCAAACATATATAATATGAGAAGACACAATTAAATCTGACAGAGACATCAAGAGCAACAAGAAAAGCATCTATAGGTACACTGGTGATAAAAGTAAGAAAGAGAAAATTTCCTCTCTGGAAGGAAATGAGATACCTGGCTACCTGGGACATGGAGAAAGCTGAAGTATTTAGTGACTCTTGTGTCTTGGTCTTCACAGTCAAGTGCTCCAGCCACACTGCCCAAGTCACACAAGGCAAAGGCAAGAACTAGGAGATGAAGAACTACCTTCTGTAGGAGAAGATCAGGTTCAAGATCATCTAAGAAACCTGAAGGTGCACAAGTACAAGGGACCTGATGAGATTCATCTTCAGATCCCGAGGGAACTGGTGGATGTAGTTGCCGAGCCATTATCTATCATATTTGAGAAGTCATGGCAGTCTGGTGAACTTTCCACTAACTGGAAAGGGGAAACATAGCCCCCAGTTTTAAAAAGAGAAAAGAAGAAAACCCAGGGAACAGTCTCACCTCAGTGCACAGCAAGATCACAGAGCAAATCGTTCTGGAAACTATGCGAAGGCACATGGAAAATAAGGAGGTAACTGGTGAGAGCCAACACGGCTTCAGTTAGGACAAATCATGCCTGACAAATTTGGTGGTCTTCTACAACAGGGTTTGGTGGATAAGGGAGGAGCAACTGACATCATATACGTGGACTTGTGCAAAGCATCTGACATTGTCGTGCATGACATCCTTGTCTCCAAACTGGAGAGGCATGGATTTAACAGACGGACCACTCGGGTAAGGAACTGGCTGGATGGTTGCGCTCAAAGGGTTGCAGTTAATGGCTCAATGTCCAAGTGGAGATCAGTGACAAGGGTTTTCCTCAGGAGTTGGTACTGGGACTAGTGCTGTTCAACATCTTTATCGGCAACATGGACAGTGGGATCAAGCACACCTCCAGAAACTGCTGATGACACCAAGCTTTGTGGTGTGGTTGACACTTCTTGCAAGATCTGTTCCACTTTGACTTGCTTTGTTGTCTAAAAGCTGAAATGCCTCACTGATGTACAGCCTTTAAAAGGGCCATTTTACACTACCGTATGTGTAGAGTAAACCAACTGTGACTAATCCAGACAGCCAAAAGCTCCTTTAGAATGATTGTATAGAGCCAAACTCTCTTTGCTCTCAACCAGCTAGCAGAGCAGACGAGAATCTGCACTACATTAGTACATCTTTTGGCACCATTGCTCTGAAGATTTCCAGTTATAACTGATATTTTCAACATTTCTAATCCTTTTTCTTTGGTGACCAGATATCTACTCTCATGCAGAACAAGAACATTGGAGTGCAAAACTTCATTCCCTTCAACTCAAATGAATAATGCCATTTGCATTTATCTGTATTTTTTAATCATACAAGTAAGTTTGAAAAATTAGGGGGTTTTGTCATATACACTGAAAAAATGCATTGAAAGAAATCTGCAATATATGTAAGTTACTGCACGTGAACATTTCAAATAAGAGACATATCAAGTTAACAGTAACATCTCAAAACCATTAGTCAGGGATTTGCTATTATGTTCAACAGAATATATAATTCTTTCTTGTTGAAAAGGGAGCCATTGGAACTGACAGAACTCTTAAGAGCAGGGAAATATTAAGCCTCAAAAATCAAAGCAGCTTGCAGAAGAAATGTGCATCTACAGAAAAGATATACAATGATTCCTACTACAGCAAAAGATGAAAATATCAGTATTTGGGGCTAGAGAGTTAGTCACACACAAAATCCAATGGAACTGCATATAGAAAAAAAAAAGTTACGTGAAAGTGTATTTGGTATAGGAAAAATTAATCAGTTACCTAAAAAAAGTACCAAAGACATCCTACTACAATAAGCCATCTTCACCTCTGATAAACTGTGTAATTAAAGGAGATTCTTTTGGCCAATTTAATCATGGACTTACTTGCACACCTACCTCAAATTTATTGTACACTTTCATATTTGTGAACTCAACAGGAACATTGTTTTTTTTTCATGAAGCAACTCCACAGTGTAAGTTGGACCGATGTATTGCTAGTACCGTTCTGGTTACCTTACATATTCTTCTACAACAGGACCAGACAACTGACAATCCCAACATAACAGATATATTTCACAGTAATGTTTCCTGAGTAAATATTCCCAGAAGCCCAGCTGCACAGGGTATTTCCCAATGCTTGAGTGTACTACAGGGCAGACAACCAAGAGCACCTCACCCCACAATTCACATACAGGCATTATATATTTGGGTCTTGGTATAGAACCTTAACCAAGCTCTAAGGGAAATATTTATAAAGCTTTTTTTAAGACACTTTATAATCAAACTGCCAAAGCCAAAATGCTGGAACTTATTTTATCAGGGGAACAGCTTCAAAGCCACTGAAAGACATTCTATATACTATATGAAGCACATTAAAGAATGCATCTACTTTTCTGTTAGCCAAAGTTGAAGCAATCACTTTGACAAAATGATTAGTAAAAATAAAGAATATTCTGATGGCCTTTTCCTTTCTCTATACATATCTTAGTTACATTTCATGCATTCATGACTTTTGGTAAATTTAACTCTGAGTCATAAGTAGTATTTATATTGCATTATAGATCGAATTTTGCGATCTGCTCTCTCATGCTCATAAACCCCCCAAACTTTTAAAGCCTGTTTAGCCCCTCTGCAATGCACAACCTAGACAAAAGCAGCTCAGGCTGGCACAATGTAGGCACATAAACCTTTGATGATCTTCCACTTTTTTTAAACATAAACCAAAAAACAACAGTGCCAGATCTTCCTGCTAAAGGAACGTATCTCAAAGACATAATTTGTCTAAAATTGCATTACCTTTTCATTATGGGACAAACTCTGACTTATAAATATGCAAGGATTAAAGACTATGTCCTGAAGCACATCTGGCCCAACAGCATGCAGAAGAGATTTTAACTGACTACGAAGCCAAAACAAGACACTGGGATCAATAGTAAGAGCAGTTTCAAATGCTGCCACTCCTTTTCTGCTGGATGCGGATGCTTCATAGCAGATGTAAACAAAATAAATTAAAACAAAGCAGGTGGGCAACATCTTAAAACAGGAGGGACCATGACCTGCAGTGGCCACAGAACTTGTACACTTCCCTGTTCTGCCACTGCTATACGGAACAGAAAATTTTTGCATGAGGATGGGCACACAGGGCAGGCAGTAATGCTATAAAGCTCCACGGATAAATCCAACAGAGCTCATCTGCTGGGGTCCTGGGACTAACTGATGAAACATTTTACATTATACAAAGAACTAATAACATTGCTAGAAAAGTTCACATATAAAATACTTTACAGAGATGGTAACATTGACTAGGAACAAGGCTGAGGAATTGCTTTAACTAGTCTACCAATGCATTAAAAAGTATGAAAAAATTAAAACATGTGCCAACATTTCTCACTGTGCATTCCCAGATTGCATCCAAGAATGACAGGCAGATTAAAATGTGGGCTTTCCCCTGTACCGCCAGCAAAATTAGGAACTGGAAGAATTTAACAGTAGCATTTCCCTGTTTTCAATTCACATTGAATATTAATTGTCCAGCTGAAGTTTAATAACTCATCTGTATTAGAAAAAAAAAAAGAAAAAGTAACTTTTCTTGGTTTCAGAAAACAACATTTCCCTTGTAAACCGAACACTGAAGAAATACAGAAGCAGCCAAGAGGTCAATAACCAGCAGGGAGAGCAACAACACAAAGCACATTGTGTTTTAATTTATAGGAAGAAGTGGCCTCTCCTCTCTTTTCTTCCAGATATTGGTTTTGCTATCTCTTCTCGTGATAGATGGTCTATCCCTTTTTTTAGCAGAAGGGATACCAGACTCATGACTTCCTGATACAGTTTTTCTTTTCAGACCTTCTTCATCATGCTGTGCTATGACTGGCCCATTCCCTCCATCCATAAGGTACCTCACAGCCTGGTCCTCTGGAGTGCAAACAGTGGTCCCACTTTCACTGCTACTCAGATCCAGGTCTTCCAAGTAGAGGATCTTAGAATGGGGCATATTTTTAATGAAAGTTTTCTCTCTCTCCAGTTTCCTACCAGGATGATGCTCATTCATGTCCACACCAGAGTCCAGACTGGTATCATTACTCTCTGTTTTCCTGCCCTTTTTCAGATCTATGAAAGAATGCCTCACTTGAGCAATTGGCTTTCCATCCAGGGACACAAACCATGCTCGAGGGTGTGGACACGGTTTTCCTTTAGAGAGTTCCAATAATGTTTGTTCTGAAATACCTTGAAGTTCAGATGAAAATGGAGTCATTACAACTGCTTCATTCAATGTTCCAGGAACAGAGACAGACTCCAGTAAGCTATTAGTGTACCGCCCCCAGTTTGACGCCTGAGATGGTAAGCCCTCTTCACTGTTTAACACGCTGTTTTCATCTCTGCAGACAGAAGGCTGTGGATGAGAGTGCACTGGCATTTTCGGTAAAGTTTGCATGTAACTGTCACGATTCATGGGTTCCATCATGGGGCTATAAACTAACTGCCCTTTTCTTGGCAAAGTTGCTGATTTAGCAGGATGCAATTGTTCTGGCAAGTGGAAAAGGTCAGAGGTTTGAAGAATAGCAATAGGTTGATTGTAAATATGCATCAGGTGTTCTGGGATATGGGAAAGCCCATACATCTCCTCTTTCAGTGAAAGGTATCTGTTTTGGTCTTGAATGTCCCTGGGAGCCTGGGAAATAGTACTGCTACTGTGCTTCAGCTGCTGTAAGTGCCTAACTCCAGCATTAGGCTCCAATGAATGGGCTGAATTTCTTGACTGACGAGTCTGACAGGATGACTGGTAAGAAGCATCCTCCGTGTAGATTTTAAAATTGTCTCGTGATTTTCCATCTTCTGTGTCTATGGACATCCTTCTTTGAGGGCTGTATGAAATCTTCGGTATGTATAACTGTGACTTATCCTCCAACTTCAAAGACCCTTTGACAGCACTGTGATTTATGTGTGTAGTTGATGTAGTCTGGTCTTTTTTGATGACCTCCAGCTTAGGTGTATTTTCTTCCTTCTTCTGTGTCCGACCACATTTATCCCTAAGCAAAAGAGATGCAAGGTGACTGTAGAGCATACCAGGAAATACTAAACTGTTGACTTCCAGAGCTGAAGATCAGATTTGGTTAAGAACTGTTAACGTGCCACCACAAACGTTAAACAAAGTTCAGTAATAACTGTGATTTTTAAAGAAATATTAGGCTACACATTATAGTTTAGCTAAGGAAACAAACGTCAACTTCTAAAGACTATTTTATCAACCTTAAATGCCATTCATGCTGAGCTTATTAGAGCCTCTCTTTTTGCTTACCTGCAGTAACAAAGAAGAACAGCAAAAAATCCAATGATAATGACAACAGTACCTCCCAGGATGGCCGTAAGAAACACTGTGTGATAGGCTGTGATGTCCTTGGAAACCGCACTAATAATGGATTCTAGATTGCCAAACCAGAAAGCAAAACCAGACAAGAGTTAGTTCTCAAAAAGAATTCCATTTCATGTGCAGAGCTGTAGCTAATAAATTAAACTTTTCTAGTGATTTTGTGTTGCGATGGCAGTATGTTTACCCTTTCCTTTTCACCTTGCTATTTCAAACTGAAAACAGACAGTGGTTACAATGTAACACATCTTCAAAGGGTCATCTCAAGTATTAAAGGCTTACCATGACATCTATTCAATTCCAGTCAAATCACATTTGTATTAGATGTCCATTTAGAAATGTGGTCCACATTTTCTGCATAGTGCTTCTGTCGCAAAGTGCTATGTTTTTAATTTGACATCCTAATTCTCTGATAAGAAACCCTTCATATGAATTTCCAAAACATACAAGTTTACATAAAACAGAATTCACTGGGGCTGTTCTACCCAAGATGAATTTTTTCATTGTATTTCCTCTTGTCATACATGATCCTCTGCAGTAAGGGATACAGTCCAGCTGATTTCTTGCTCTCCATAGGAACAGTTCCCTTACAGGCTTCTTCCAAAAGATAGCAATAGTATAAGCATGTGAATTCGAATAGTCTGGACTTTCCCCCCTTTAGTATCTGAGTTCTAGGGAACAGTTATGTGAACGAAGGCACACTATCAGGAT
The DNA here is from genome assembly GCF_000696875.1 of Nestor notabilis. Classification (NCBI taxonomy): domain Eukaryota; kingdom Metazoa; phylum Chordata; class Aves; order Psittaciformes; family Psittacidae; genus Nestor; species Nestor notabilis. Next base: position 17,014 of record NW_009933400.1, read on the forward strand.
ATAAACAGAAGTTACCCAACTGTTCAAACTGCATGTTGTTTTTCCCTTTCTGTTGTTAAATAAAGCAATCAAACTGACAGTCTTACAGTATACTGTTACTTGGGTTAGCCAGTGATCTCTTTGCCAGTTGTTGCACTACCTCTTGCTCCAGGCAGTGGAGCTGCTATCCAGTAGCCTAAGTGTTGAGCAGTGTATGTCCATACTAATTGACCATCTGCTTCCTTTACCATTCCTAGCCCACGGCTTACCCAAGCACCTGGAAAAAAAAACAAAAACCAACAGACAAAATATTGCACAGGTCACGCAGCATTCTTCTACTGATCAAACCATTAGTGATTAAGCTGTTAGCAAAAATACACAAGGTCACAAGAAAAACAGAAGTTTCTGAACTATGCACTAATAATCACACAGCCTCAGCTGAACATGCACACTTTCTCTCTTGATAATTTCATTGCAGGTATCCCTGTGTGGACATTTACTTTGAAACAAAACATCAACATTATTTACCAGAATTAATATAATTTATTTTCTATAAATATATTTCATAGATAAGCACACAAATCATGCAAAAAATCCTCTTCTATGAGTTTAAGCATGTATGAGGGGCAAGACATAAAAAAAAAAATAAAGTCAAAGAGCAGGTAATTTAAGCATATGAATACAAGTTTAGCATTAACTAGCAGCACTTAGAGGGAAAGCCTTTTAATCTAATAAACTACAATAGGATAAACAATGTTTGCATTGAATACTTCTCTCCCCCTCCCTGCCCCAAGGCAGTAACAAGTTCAGTTAGCCCAAGGAAGGTCTATTGTTAAGACACAGATTCCACACCATCTGTTTAGCAATGCAAAGGACAGGTATTACAGTATGCCAGCTTCCACAATTAATAAAGCATGTAGTAGAAAAGACAGAGCTACACTTGGACACGTGTCAAGTGGCCCATCTGTGAAATTCCAAGGACAGAAAACAACCTCCTATAAACAACTTTACATTTTCAAACTCTGAATTCAAACTCTAAATACTGAGAGAAAACCACCAGCTTTTTTAAAACAACACTAACCAAAGCACACAAAAAGTATAATTCATACAAGCCCTATCATTTCCATTCTCCTCCAAGATCTTTCTTTCAGCAAAATGAAAGGAAATATCTACCATACAGAAGGAATACGACAAGTGACACATGCCATGTGCGTTCGTGCACACACACACACAAAACATCATTCGGCAGTAAAACTTGCAGCTTTCTGCTACTTGTGATAGCTGGCAGAGGGGAACAGCAGCAGCCACCTAGAGCCGTCAAGGAGGTGGTTTCTCAGTTACCTGGAAATCCTCTTGTCCAGACTCAGGAGCAAGACCAGCCGGAAGAGTCTTCTATCCCTAACTCTCATATGAAGGCAACAACAACAGGTCCTCAAATTCTCTGTCCTGTCAACTCTAAGGCAAGATGCTGCTATACTGTAAAACCATTGTTTTACAAGTATTGATGGCAGGCTACTTACAGACAGATAAAAAAACTACACAAACTACCACATATAAAAGGCAATAAAAAATCTTAGGTCTCCAGAAGTTCTATCTTGACTGAACAGACCTATAAGAAACTGTATAATCTTTGCTCTCCTCTTCAGCAGATTCTCTCTCCCCTCAGTATACTGAATAGAAAATAGTACATAATAAGAAAAACACTAAGATGTGATTTATGAGTAAGCACATATGCTCTACCATTTACTGCCAAATAGAAGGATATTGTTCTCAATTTAATGTTGCAATGTAAGCTTGCCTTTTTATTTTTTTTTGGTAATTCTATTAAAACCCACAAAGTACTTTTGGTACCAATGAGGCAAAATACTTAGAAAGAAAAAGAATGAAGCTGCATTCAATGTACATCAACAAGTTCTGCATTTACCACAGCTGGAATATGATTAGAAAAGCTCATTTTCCAGGAACAGTCTTAGTACTATTACACTTCAAATAACCCCAGGGAACACTGCACAAGCAGACATGTGAATGCAGTTTCTGTCTTTCTTCTGATGCATATGGATTAGTCTATACAACTTCAAACACAGACCTGCTCCCTTACCACTATCAGTACTGACATGGAAGCCCTGATTACCATTATGACATATTACCCAAGGACTTCAGAGTTTAAAAGTGTTTCAAGATCTTGCTGGGGACCATCCCACACACAACATCTTGGATGCCAAACCTCCATTATCCAGTGCAATAGTAGCCCTCCATTCAGCTCCTATGGGGACCTACTGCTACTTACAGACTCAAATGCTTGTTGGAGAGCTCAGGTGTTCAACTGTCCGCAGACACCGGAAACTTGACTAAAGAATGCCTTGCTATTACTTGGTTACCTTAGAAAATAGTTCTTTTGCACATGTCAAAGCAAAGGTAAACATCAAAGAAACATATTTAAGAATAAACATCCAGAACAACAAATACAGTTGCAAATTTTCACTGCAGAGAAGAGATGAGGAAGCACAAGAAAAAGTGGAAGTCAAGAGTTATGCCGCAGAAGTTCCTCTCCTTGTCCACAGTCCTCCTAGTCCTCTATTCACCAAGCAGCAGTGAAGGCTCCATGCAAACACTACACCTCAGTGAGGACCCACCATAAACAATTTACCTCACCCCATCTGAGAGCTAAAAAACAACTGTTTCAATTGTACTGGATCAGCATGCCACACTCTTGCTTTTGCTGTACCAAGTCCAACATGCCTAAATAGGCCTGTTGAGCAGGTCCCTCAACACCCACATACACACCTTACACTGGTTTATACTCTAACCTGACCCTGTGCTGAGCTGCTCTAACTCTTTGTTTTATTAACACTGTTTAATAACATTAGTTATCCATTTAGTGAGATAGAACAGCTCAGAACAGGTAGAGATGAATAGAGGAGCTGGCAAAAGTGGCTGTGGCAGCAAGAAATTAAACTCCCTTGTGCTATTTTACCATGTCAGACTAAAACCCTTTCTTTGATGAAAAATGCTCTCTCTTATCACCAGTCACCCCTCTGAAGTCTTCTAGGTGTACAGACAGATTTAATCTATTCCAAAAGTTATTCTATAGTCACTCTTTTCCCAAGAGACAACCTAGCCATTTTTTATTAGCATGTTCTCAATTCAATGTTCTTTGTTTCGTCATTAAGATGATAGATTTCTTTCTTGAACACGTAAACAACACTTTGTTAGAGCTGGTGGCTGTCCTGCGTCCAGCTGGTTTTCTCCTTCTTAGTAGCTGGTGCAGAGCTGTGTTTTTGACTTTCAGCCTGGGAACAACGCTGATAACACCGATGTTTTTAGTTGTTGCTAAGTAATGTTTACTCCGACCAAGGACTTTCTCAGTCTCACGCTCTGCCAGGGAGGAGGGGAAGCCAGGAGGAAGCAGAGACAGGACACCTGACCCAAACTGGCCAAAGGGGTATTCCATACCACAGCACATCATGCCCATGATATAAACGTGTGGGAGTTACCTTGAATGCCCCGATGACTGCTCAGGTCGTGCTGGGTATCGGTTGGCAGGTGGTGAGCAATTCTATCTTCTCTCCTTGTTATTTCCCTTATCATTACTACTATTGGTGGTAGTGGTTTTGTATTATAGTAGTGGTTTTGTATTATACCTTAGTTACTGGACTGTTCTCAACCCATGTGAGTTACTTTCCTTCAATTTTCCTCCCCATCCCTCTGGGAGCAGGGGGAGCAAGAAGGGAAGGAGTGAGCGAGCAGCTGTGTGGTTCTGAGTTACCAGCTGGACAGTGTCCTCTGCTGTACTCCCATAAGTTGAATAACAGCTTTTTGCCTTAATAAGGAGTAAAACATTTACCTCTTCACTCACTTTCATGTTTCAAGACAAAGCGTGGTGGAAAGTATAAGGTACAATGTAAGACTATCAGTACACTTGTGCATACACACCTAATACAGGACATCTAAATGGGATAAGTGTATATAGCTCATTACTTACTATTGACTAAAATTAGACATGAATGGCTGACAAAAGGTTTAGAATGTCTGATCTCCAGTCTCCTCTTCCAATGCATACTCCAAGAACAATGTCGTTCCCTTTGATGACTCTTACTTTGCCTTAATTTCACTTTCTGAAATGCTTTTGTTAACTGAAGTAGTATCTATTCCAGTTTTAATGTCAAAGGATCTTTAGAGCTATACTCCAGGAAACAAAGCATCCAAATCTTTGTCTGATTTCTTTTAAGAAGGCATTCACAAAATTACCTGGCTTAAAATTTAACATCACTTAAAATGTATGTCCCCTGAATCCTTAGCCTCCCATTAAAATAAAACCCCATTTATTTAAAGATTTGTTCAATAGGAATGCTAATGAATTTTACCAAAGCTTTTCGAACTAATGAAAGCAGGGAAATTCCTTTGAACAATTCAAACTAATCAATCAAATGAACTTGTGATTATTTATCACTACCTCATACATTAGTGCAGTCTCTCTTCCATGACATAGTGTTACATGGCCAAAACTATATACATGTACTAAAAGGTAGAATAACAAATAACTTAGCCTACTTACCAGTTTTCATATCAAATGTCCATGCAGGTACAGCATCTCCTGATTTTACAGTACTTGTGGGAAGAGGAAGTGTAATCTGAATGGGACCATTTACTTTTAGTTCTTTCCCAGTCAAACGAATGTTTACACATACTGCAGCAAGAGGAGCTAATTCCATGCTTTTGAAACCTAAATGTGAGAAATAGCTTAGCTTTAATTCTCCATTCATAGTGTATTTAAAAAAATATATATTTATGATTAAGAATCTATCCTAATTGTAACTAAAAGTGAGCCCCCCATTCACATCCAGCTACACAGTAGGTGTCACAACTCAGTGAAATAAAAATCAACATTTTTCTCTTCTGGACTTTTAAGATGTGATTAAAATAAACCCCAGCCATTTCTATACCAGATCTGTAAAAGAGAAACAGACTTCTGACAAATAGATTTAATGATGACTGCAGAACCAATGATAAGGCAAAATCTGGCTCGGGTGTGGGGGAAGAAGGTTTTTTTAGCCATCAGATAATGTGATCACAAAACAGCTATCCTATGGTAAAATATAGATAGTTTAAGTTTTTTTGTATAATTGCAATATGCATAACATTGAATCAAACTGAATCATTGAATCAAAGCCATATGCAAATATATGACTGCTGCATTTTTCCTTAGTTGAACTCTCCTCTTAAACGTTCCTGTAAGGATTAACTTTCTAATTTGGCAGTTATAATTAACTGAATAGTTAATCATGAGGCTTGTCAGAACACTCAAAGGAAATGTTGCTTATACAGACCTTTACAATGAAGCCTGAAAGTTTGTTTCCTTTGTTTTCCTTAATACTAATTTGCAAATACTTCAGAATGCACCATATGATAGTATGATGAAAGAAGCTGAAACAGAATTATTAAGTACCAGAATACTGTTAAATCTATGCAATCTGTTAGAAGCTGGCTGTAAGAAAAATCCTGGTGCAGCACATATCAATTAGCTTCCACCTGCCATAAAAGGAAGCTTATTTCTTTAGGTGTATATGAATAATTTAGAACACATGCCAGACAGATTAAAAGGAAACGGGAGAAATGAAGGGGAGAAATGCTGCTTATTCTCCTATACTTTACATGTAAAGAGGTGAAATAAAGGTAAGAAAAGTTTTAAAAAATGTATGTCAAGGTATCAACATACATTTTGATTTTAATTCACTGAAAATTAAAGGAGAGAGCATAAGTTCAAATAAGACATGTAGTGGCTTCCTCATATGCTGCTATGAATTCAAGAGCCTCATGGCTTCAGGTCCACTGGGAATAGAAGAACAAAAGAAAGATGGAACTGTGCACAGTACTATCTATCACAGATTGTATTTGTGCAAATAATAAAAAAAAAATCTGCAGAATGACAAATACTAAAAGATCCAACTGCATGAGCATGAAACTACTTACTACTTCTCCAGTGAAACAGATGCACGGAAAAGATTATTACAGCTGTGTGCTGCATACATAGTGACTGCTTCATTTCAAACAGGCTCATGCAGATTAACTGCCTGTGAGCTAAACATGAGCTTCCATACAATTTTTATGCTAGGTGTAAAGCTCCTAGGCGCAACCATTCTAGTGAAGATGCAGAAAACCCCACAGCTGAAGTCGACTGCTGCATTTTCACTTATTTCTTTAGGTTCATCTAGTTTACACACTGACCATAACTGTATCTTTAAGGTGTTTACCAAACACCTTATATGTGTATAAATGTGTGTGTATATATATACACACACACATTTAGTAAACACCTTATATACATATATATACATGTAAAAAGCAGATTCTGAAGGAGTATTTCAGTGTAGTAAGATATGCTATGTTCTAATACTCCATAGAACAAGAGAAAAAGTTACATTAATTACTCACCCGATGTGTTTATAGAACAAAGCTTTAATGCAATGGAAGCAAGTTCAGGCCCTTTTAATGTAAGCATATGTTTTTCTGAAACACCCATATGCATTATAATTTGAAGATTTCTTCCTTAAAAAAAATAATCTTAAACAATATATTTACATACCTGATTTATTTAGAAGAATTCCTGTTGTATAGGCAAAGCTGTCTACTTTCAAAAACTGCTCTGGCACTGTCAGATAGGCTGTAGCATTTGTAATATGTTGATTTGTTGGAAGCTTTATTAAAAATTTTGGAAACTGAACACTTGGTTGAGATTTGGCATCTATAAAAGAGTAGTATTTTGTCTCAGCAATGGTAAAATATACAAAGTTTTTTTTATTACTGTTCAGAAATCCATTTAGTGTAACAACCTGTTTTCACCCATTTTCTCCATGCTTTGTGTATGTCTAGCACTTGTCACAGCCACACATACAGCTACACAATTAACTCAAAATCTGGTTTTGAGATAGGCATTACATGAGAATGTGAACATGCTTCATTTTTTTTTGTATATGACAGATGGTTGTCACAAAGTGTTTACATTATGGTCTGCATAGTCTGAACTTACCAGACAGTTTTCCAGTAATTAAGACAGTATCTTCAAACAGCCATATATTAGCTTGACGTTGTGGGAATAATGAAAGTGTCACAGAAGAGTATACTGTGGGAAGTGATAATATCCATTACACTGTGCAACTGAAAAATATCCTGCAAGATATCTGATTCTGAAGGAATAGTGAGTAGAATGGTTAAAAAGAAAAGTATATGATTATATGAAGACTGGATAAATAAATTGGTCCTGCTGTCCAGAGCAGGAATTTTAGTGGTTAGGCAGGAAGGCCTCTGTTGTATGTCTGCTACTGTCTTATGCCTTCTATAGATAAACAAGTGCCCGGAATTCTTAAGAATCCACCTCTTAAAAAAAAAAAATCATTTAACTTTTAAAAGCATGCAATAGTTAAACAGGAATACTTAGGAGGAAACACTGCTGAAAGGAAGCTGTAACAGGTTATACCCATTACACAGGACTCAAAGCACTAGCACTCCAGGAGTTACTAAAGACAGCATGATTTTTGTCAAAACACATTACCATTTGAGTTTAGGTAAACGATTTCTCGGAATACACTCACAGTCTCACAATATAACCTACTGAGAGTTGAAAAGGGCTGTTGTCTGTTTTACAGTAATGAAAATTTTGAAAAGTTTAACGGACCATTCACCCTTACATCTGCACTGACAGGCACCATCTCCCTTGACTGACATCATTCAGTCATTTTCAGTTGACAGTAACTACCCAGACTCCTGAGAAAGAGAGAAATTTAATTACTGACAGATAGGGTTTAATAATAGGACTATAAGATGCTTACGTACTTGGCATTCTCCCAGTCTTCCAAGGCAAAGGTGTTAACATGTAGCCATCCTTGTACGATACGATAGTTAAGCTTAGTCCTAATTTGTATGGAACTTTTATTAATACTGCTCCATTGTTTCCAGTAAGAGTAGAATTTGTCTTTGTGTAGTTAACAAACACTTCTACAACCGCTTGTCGCAGGTATTGATGACTGATAATGTCATTTACTTGAACTTTTAGCATAAAAACAGATCCTATTAACAGAAGGAAAGAACAGGAGGTCATAATACATCATAACTAAGGAGCATAACTTAAATTTGTAAAGAAGTCCTAGAGTTTATGCTGTGGCTATTAGTTCACTATACAGTGGATCTCTCTCTCAACAAAGGTAAGCTGTGGCTAAAGAAAGAGGTAATCATACAATTATCTACCCCAGAGAAAAAGGAAGCACAATGGAAGAAGGAAAAGATGGTGCACAAAGATGCCACAAATTGTTTATCAAGCTCAGAAAAATATCAGAGTTAAAAAAAAAAACCACAAACAAATCAAAATTACAAAGTAATTTTTCCCCTTTTTGTTTAAGCTTGAAAAATGCACCTGTGACATCACAAGATTCAATGTGCCTTGCAAGTGCTCTGCAATATCACACTGATAAACGGATGGTCTTGTCATCCAAGTGCAACTCTTGGCTTGGGTCACACATTGAAAGATGCACCCTGAATTCTACAAACAGAGGTGCCTCATGTCTATGTACCATGGGATGGCACATTTATTATTACATGGGTAAAAAGTAAACAAATGCATCCAAAGGTGCATCCAAAGATCCAAAGTTTTAATCACCTCTCACCAGATTTAACTTCTGGCCTAGTTTTCACCTGTCTGTACTGCACCTTCTATCTGTCTACTGCTTATTAGAGGATCTGACATTCCTTTATGATACCTAGTGTCTTACAGAGATCCTAATCACAATGACTGAGCAGTACGCTGAAAACAAGAATTCCACTTGAACAACAGTCTCAAGATGCTCAATAGTTGCAAATAAACTATTAAGAGAGTCTTGTCATAGACATCAGGTACATTAAAACAGACAGAATACCATGGTATATCCAGTGTGAAACTAAGTTATTATAACTTAAAGTATCTATAAACCACTGTTAAAAATTCTTCAAACAACATCAATTTTCCAGTATTTCAGTTACAGACATACTACTATTTAACACCACTGCTCTACTTCAGACCCAGATTTTTCAAATATGTTAATAATGAACATGCATTTCTATTTAGGTCAAATGTTAGGCTAAGTTTGTTTGAAATTCACCTACCTAAAATCATAATTCAATTTCATTATGTTAACTCCTCTATAATTGACATTGACATTATACCAAGAGATTTCAATCACTGACCTTGATTTAAACGAAAAGGCTTTAAGAAGCCCATCACAAGCAAAAAAAAAAAAAAAAAAAAAACCCAATATATAGTGAAGGCATCAAGTATGGCCTCTCTGAAATAAATACTTATTTAGATCTATTATAAAGGATAGCATATATTCAAGCAAAAAGTGCCCGCACACGACAAAAGCTACACTGGCCTCAATTTATTACTGTTTATCACATACACAGCAAAAACTTACCAGTCATGCTGGTTTGATTCTCTGCAGTCTTACAGAAAAAGTCTACATCTCCTTGTGCAAACTCGTACATACTTTCAAAAAAATAAAAAAGATCCCAGTGGTACTCAAACATGTTTGATGGAGTTAAACAGAAAATGCACAATAATCTTAGAACAATGTCATCTGTCTTTTTCCTTATGCATGGTATTTCTAGAATAAAATTCCTTCAAATTTCTGTTGCTAGAGGGTTTTTAAATCAAATAATGATTAAAAAAAATTTATGTCATGTAAGCAAATCATGGCTACTAAACAGATCTTCCACGCATTGCTCCACTTAGACATATACTAGCATAGTTCCAGTGGATTCCAAAACTCGCAAGACAAGTCATTTGCCCTTGGCCAATGACTATTTAAAAGGTTACTAAATAGGGAAGACAGGCTGTTTACAATATTCTGATCCTATAACCACTTGGAAGCAAAGAGTATCTTGTGATTTAAAAAACAGGAAATCAACTAGTACAAAATTCAAGCTCATGACAGTAGGAACCAATACCAGAAATGCCTGGTATAAGCTAGTATTTTAACAGTTGGAATCAGGTCAGTAAAAAAGAGCCTAGTATTAACAGCTAAAATAAGTCATCAAAAAAGGAAAACCTTAGAATGTACTCAGAAAGACACTTTCTTTTAATCCTTTCACATTATTAACATGTATTTTTCCACTTCCAAAAGCCTAATTAAAACACAGGGATGGGGAAATCACTGCATTCCTCCTCCAGCTTTTACTAAATTCAAAGGCTATTCTGGGCAAAAATATTTCTTCCCCTCATTTCCTTCAGTTACAGTCATATTAAAACCTGGGGGGGAAGGACAGAATGACCAAATATCATGGTCTGCTTTGTCTGCTTTTAGCCATGCTCTACTTGCATTCCTTCTCTCTCCTATGGGTTCAGAAATTGCCACAGCATTTTTTGAAGCTGCCTGAAACAGTGCTGAGATGCAGAAGCACAGTTGTAAATGCAGACCGAGATCACAGGGAGAAGGTTATCAGGACAAAGGTCTCCCATGTAGGAAGCAATCCTACAGCTGCAAGCCTTGAAAGAGTAATTACCTGCATATTACTGTCATATGTAAGTAGCAGCTACTCAAGTGAAAAATGCTCACTTCACACCAGCTAACAATACAACAAAGATTAAAGGAGACCTGACTCCCAGCTCTCATTGCTTCTGGCCTTATCTTTAGTGCTAACACAAGTCTTCCTGACAAGAAGAGGTATGCCAATCACCTGGGAGTTGTTCCCTCCCTGCAAGCAAATAATTTAGATTTTACAATATCGACCACAATATACTCTGCCAACAAGGCACTCGAACATTTAGTGCAATTTCAATTTAATTTATTAATATAATT
>NW_009933401.1:0-4160 GCF_000696875.1 Nestor notabilis
GGATGAACGTGCCTGCGCAAGTAGCCGGGTGCGAGCCCACGTGCGTGAGCACAAATACCCACACACCCACACAGCCTGGGAGCAAATGACTCAAAGGTTTCTCTGGAAAGACGTGAGGAGCATCTGATATTCTACGCTAATTCTCCATCTGGACACGCTCGGCGTGTGTGCTGGGACGGGATCCATCGCATCATGGTCTCCTAACAGCAGAGATATCCCAGTCCAGCGAAAGGGACACCATCACCTCCAGGTAAAGCAGGCTCTGAGAGGCCAGGAGGGTGTCTAAGGCAAAGCAAGACACCACCCTCAAGGTCCTTGGCTGCATGGTTGGCTCTGGCTGCAGCCACTGCTCTAGGTTGCTGATGGGGGGAATCAGAGTCCTGCCTTGGCTCCAGGCGGGTGAGGCTGCATTTCATGAGGGCTTTCAATAGAGCATGAATGGGTAAGTTTGGGAGGAGGTCTTGCTCTGGTGGGTTAAACGGTTCCTGTCCATTCTTCTCCTTAAAACTACTGTGCCCTGAAGATTACTTCACCTGAAGGTTACCGCAGTGGCCCTGGTTAGGGACGTACCGCGGCAGCAGCAGAGCCAGGAGGTCATCCATGGCAAGGGATGCCGTGTAAGTCAAGGGCCTTCCCAGAGCATGTAAGTGCAAACTACAAAATACAAAAGCCCACAGCCAGTGAAGAACCCGGAGGTCCCCATGTCTCTGCACAGCTTTCACCTGCAGCCACCACTGCAGCTCATGAGCTGCTTTCAATTCCCAGTTGACAGCAGAAGCTCCCCAGTTAGGAATATGCCATAACTGCAGCAATTCTGGTGACCCACTCAAGCTGATGGCAACAGAGGGATGCCTGGACACTACACAGGGATGCCCAGACACCATACAGGGATGCCCGGACACCATACAGGGATGCCTGGACACTACACAGGGATGCCCAGACACCATACAGGGATGCCCGGACACCATACAGGGATGCCCGGACACCATACAGGGATGCCTGGACACTACACAGGGATGCCCAGACACCATACAGGGATGCCCAGACACCATACAGGGGTGCCCGGACACCATACAGGGATGCCTGGACACCATACAGGGATGCCCAGACACCATACAGGGATGCCTGGACACTACACAGGGATGCCCAGACACCATACAGGGATGCCCGGACACCATACAGGGATGCCCAGACACCATACAGGGATGCCCGGACACTACACAGGGATGCCTGGACACTACACAGGGATGCCCAGACACCATACAGGGATGCCTGGACACCATACAGGGGTGCCTGGACACTACACAGGGATGCCCAGACACCATACAGGGATGCCCAGACACCATACAGGGATGCCTGGACACTACACAGGGATGCCTGGACACTACACAGGGATGCCTGGACACCATACAGGGATGCCCAGACACCATACAGGCAGCCATGGCACTGGAAGAGCAATCACCCCAGAGCTCAGTGCTTGGATATCCACTGCCCCATGAAGCTCCCAGCTAAGGCTGCAAGGGACAAGATGTGCTGATTTGATGAGCAAGTGGAGTGACGCCAGTGGTGGCCATCAATCCAGCTGCTCAGAGAAGAGCACACACTGTTGAAGAGTGCTCCAGCAGAGACCAGCTCTGGATGGGAGCCAAGGGCTGGGGGTGAACCCATTCCTCACTCCCGTCAGATCAAGAAGCAGAGGGGAATACTCACCACATGCCACCATGAGAAGCTCTGGGGGAGCTGGGCTGTCAGGACATCTTGGGACCACGCAGGTGATGGGAGGTCAAACTATGTGGTCCAGCAGCTCTGGAAATGTGGAAATCAGTGACTTTCTCCTTTGTGGGAAGCCAGGAGCTCAGGTGGACACTGAGATCCTTTGCAGAAGAGAGGACTGGGGCTGCCCAGGGCTCCTGCGTGCAGCTCTGACAGCTGCTATGGGAGACCTGTGTGATACCCACTGCTCTGGAGGAAGAGCTGAGCTGTGATAAATGCTGTGTGTCCAACCAGGACTGGGCATCCTCAGGGTTTCCTTCCACCATGCCCATTTCATAGGGTCATCCTGTGGTTCACTGGCACCAACGTGCTGGGCATGGACTGGTTCTGGAGACCCACAGAGTTCACCAGCCCTTTTCTATTCTTTTTGGGACCCAAAGCCCTAAATTTCCACGAGAAACCAAGACAGATGATCTGCCACTTGGTTGTATTTTTAGGTTAATAACAGATGTGTAAATACATACGTCTCATCTTCACAGGTATTCAGAGCCAGGAGCTCACCACTTGCCAGTGTTTAAACAAGCCCAGCCCTCACCCGGTGAGCTGAGTGTAAACCTAGCTCTAACCTGACACCCTGCCTTGCCAGCCACATAAACACCACCCCATTGCTCTGCCATTCACACAGCGCAGCCCCACAGGGCTGGAGCCCACCAGCCACTGCTCCTCTACCAGCTCCCTGTATCCTGCTCTTGCTCAGCTGCCCGGGTGGAGGTTGCAGAGCTTCCCAGAAGCAAGAGGTGACCCCTGAGCTGAACAGTCACCCCAAACCCTCCTGCCACCAGAACCATGTTCTGGGGGTTGTGCTTTCTTGCAGTGTTAAGAATCCATCCTCAGTTTCCAGCCTGCTGCAGAGGGAGAGGATGAATGATGGCTCCAAGGGATGCACTTGCCATGATCAGGCCTCCAAAACACAGGAGACTGCGTAGAAATCTCTCTGTAAAAGGGTAAGAAACGTGGTGCCTTTGCTTTGTCTGTCAGTACTCACAGTTTTCTTCCCCATCAAAGAAGAAGGAAACTGCCTTTATCCAGCAAGGAGAGCTGAGATCTTCCCATCACCTGCTTCCAAGACCTGGGGCTTTCAGCAGAATCCTCAGGGCTTCAGGGGCTGGCAAGTAAGGCTGAGCCCTGGCCAAGCCTGGCTGGTAAAGAGAAGCAGGGCTCAGGCTCCCCGTGCTGGGCAGCCCTGGCACGGAGCAGGTTGATACCTGGTCTCTGGTAGTGCCACTGCACTAGGCCAGCAGCCAGCAGAGGAGGAAAAAGGAAGAGGAGAGATAATTATTAGTGATTGAAACTGATTGCATGAAAGAAGGACAGATGTTTCTTCTTGTGCTTGTGTGCCTGAGGCTACGGAGCCATGCAAGGGACCGGGGAAAACTCCTCCTCAGCCTGGGAATGCTGTGGCACTGAGCTGCATTCAAACAAGGACTGAAATCCTCTCACACTTTCCCTTTGACTCCTGCAAATTCACCAGGATCTGGCTAAAATGCCAGTGTCCTCATTTCCCCCATGCGGGTGTGTGATGTCCACGTAGGCACCTTCTGCCATGGGCCATAAGGTGCTGCAGAGATCCCCCGGCTTTGCTTCATACCCCCAGACATGCAGCCATCCCAGTGAGGCACTGGGAGATGATGGGAGTGGAGACAGTGCAACCAGGGCTGGCAAAGCAGGAGCGGGGACAGGAATTTTGAACACAGCAGCATATAAAGGCACAGGGAAAGCTCCTGGCCATCCTGCTGCTGGAGCAGAACAGGCCTCTCTATGAGAGCAGGAGGATTTACTACTCATTGTTGTAGCACCCAGCATGGGGGATCTGCTGGTGTTCTCCTTCACAAAGGCTGTGTCACCCAGGGGCAGAGCCAGCTGGGGCCCCCACCAAGCAAAGTGGCTGTGGAGGGGACACAGAGCCCCTGTGGTGTGGTGTGTGGGCTGCAGTGCATGTTTAATGCAATAAAATATGCAAATAGAGGCTTGTCTTAGCGATGTTACTGGTGGTGGTGATGTGCTTCTGGCACCAGCTCAGACGGCTTCAGCCCCAAGGCAGGATGGAGCTGGAGATGCATTAAGGGAGATGAGAAAGGGTCTTGCGCCACCACGAGAAGGATCAGCCCCTCCAGTATCCCTTGGAATGACCTGAGCTCCTCCCTTGGGAGCCAACAGAGGGACCATCCAGACTCAGATCTGCATCAATTTCACTTGAAGTAACTGTTGGAGCATCTTAAAGGGAAGCTCTGGGGAAGGTCCATGGGAAGCAGTGGGACTCAGAGCCGCGTGGGCCTCCCTTCAGGAGGAATAAAAGGGACATTACACGAGCGAAGGGTGCAGTGGATGGGAGAGGGTGAGAGCTCAGCCCTGGAGGTGCCAACCAGGGGACCCCGCGGTGACACACA
>NW_009933401.1:4260-8330 GCF_000696875.1 Nestor notabilis
CGCATCCACGATCGCCCACCGCCCTCTGGCGGGAACGGGACGCTCCCGCTGCCGGGAGACACCCGGTTGCCACGGAAACGGGATGTTCCGCTCCTCGGCGCCGATCTGGGGATGCCTCCGGCTGCCCGAGCCCCGGGCTGGGGGAGAGGGATGCGGATGGGAGCTCCCGCCGGGTCCCCACGCCCCCTGGATGTGTGAGGAAGGCACATCGGTGGGGCGAGGGCAGGGGTGCCTGTCACCCCGCACACCATGACCCCCTCTCAATACCTCCAACAGCGCAGCGTGGGTCTTTTCCCACACAAACCCCCTGGAGCACAAACCCCGGTCCCCTGCTCTGCGCTGTGCAGGGGGAGGTCAAATTCTCACCTCTTCTTTTGGGGGAAAGGCCCTGACCTTCAGGACTTCTCCTCCTCACTCCGCACTGGAGCATGGACACAGGAGGCCAGGACAACCCATCACCCACCGCTGCCCATCAGTGCATGGTGCACACTGGATGTCCCAGTGTGTGGATGTCTCATACACTAGGCAGGAAGGTGAAGTATTGTTGACCATCAGACACCCTCTCTCCCATCTCACCCCCAGCTCACAAAGCCAGTGGGACGCTTGGCCTGGTCCTGCCTTTTATCTCCACTCCAGGACCACAGGTCCTGCTGCAGAGACCCAACCTGTGCCGGGGTTCAGCTCATCCCATCACATCTCCCTGTGGTGGGAGCGACACTGCAAGCAGAGCCCTGCCGGCAGCGTGTGCCATTGCCAGCGCTGCTGCATCCCCACGCATTTCCTGCATAAAACCATTCACAAAGCGATGGAATGGCTGGAAGGAGCCTCTGGAGATGGTCTGCTCCAAGCCCTGCACAGAGCATCCCTATGTGTGTGTGTCACCAAGTGCACGCCTGTGCATGGTGTGTGTTCATGTGAGCGTCTCTCCCCCTGCAGCTCTCTGCCTGGGATTACAGCTCTCAGCTGTAGGCAGAGATGTTCTGTAAGGAGCTGCTTCTCCAGCCATCAGTGCTGCCTTTCAGCTCACAAGCAACCAAAGCCCAGCTCGGGGAGACCAATGTTGTTCTACACATCCCAGTGCGACCTTCCCAGCTCTCCTGGGCGCTGGGGTTTGAAGGCTGCTGCTGTACTGGGGGCTGTGAGCGTTTGAGAGGATCAGTGAGCCTGGGAAAGGGCCTGGATTGGGTCAGGGAGTGCTGGAGACACGTGCTGCAGAGCCTGCACTGGGGAGCGCAGCCACGCGTGAGCACTGACCCAAGGGACTCATGTGGGAAGGAAGAGCAGCCGGGGCTCAGCCCCAGCACTGCCCTGACACCCCCTTCCCCTGTCCTGGCCTCCTGCAGGGACCCGCAGCAGCAGCTCCTGCTCCCACTGTGAGGCAAGGGCTGGGCTGTGCACCCTGCCTGGGGCAGGATGGATTCCCGTGTCCCTGCACCACCCCAGGCTGGCACAGAGGAGGACATGGGCCACCCCTGGGAGCACAACTGAGCCCTGAGACGTAGGGGGGGCTGTGCCAAATCTGACCCCTGAGGGTATGATGCACTCACTAGACCCTACCCATCCACTTTGCAAACCTCCTTTGGCTGCTCTGGCCATGCACCAGGAGACCTGTGGCATGGTGCAACCTTCTCCTTCTGCTCTCCAGCACAGTGCCCAAGCACAGTTCTCCTTCCTGAACCTACAGCAGGCAAGGCCATACTGACAACGACTGCACAAGACCATGCACAGCCCCAGCATCTCCCACCCATGGTCTCTCCCAGCCCCAGCAAACTCCTGCTCCAACCTCGGCCAATCTCCTCAGCAGTCTCCAAGGACCAGAAATCCCACCACAAACCAGAGGGAAGCTGCTGACAGTGGTTTAATCACAACCAAAACCTTTCTTCAGGATGTTTGGGGTTTGGGAAATCGCTGCTCAACTTTTGTCCTGGTGTAACTTGGTGTTCCCAACTCGTCTCAAAAAGCCTCTTGTTCTTTCATCACTTCTCCCCTCACGCTGGAGAATAATATTTTCACTCACACACTGAAATGAGATCCTGATGTTTCTGCCAGCAAAGGCTGTTCAATAACTTGCTTATGTTCCTGGATATAATTGCCTGGCAGACTTAGGCCCCTGAGCAGTCAGGGGCGAGGGGGTGTGTGAAGAGACCCATTAATCTCCTGCAACAGACCCAAGGTTCTTTTGGCTGCATTGTGGGAGTGTGGACTAACGAAGGGCAGAGGAGATCAGAGGTGAGCACGGAGATGGAACAACCTCAGTCCAGCACCGAGGGATGGAGGAGCTCTGGAGGAGGCAGGAACCCCAGGCCCAGTGGTGTGCAGCTCCCCAACGCACATCAACACATCAGTGCAGAGCCCAGACCCTTCCCCAGAAGCTCATGAGGGGGACCTGAGTGTGTCCCAGCCTGGAGGGCTCTGACAGGGGACAAGGGGTGCCAGCGAGTGGGGACAGCAGCATCCCTGCCTCGGTGGTACCCTGCAGCACAGGAAGCCCTCCAAAGTGCTGCAGTGCCAGAGATGGGTTTAGTTTCTGGGCTCCCTGAACGCAGTTTTCCCACTCCATGGCGCTGGCCAGGCAGGAACCTGGAAGTCTTGTTGGTCCCAGCTGCTGAGCATCCTTCCAGGATGCCAAAGCATTGGGCCAAGGTGCCCCGGGGAGCAGGCCAGCCCGGGGATGCTGACAGCTCGCCAAGCAGGCAGCAAGGAGCAGACCATTCCTGCCAGCCTGGTGGTCCATCTGGCACGCTGTGGAGCCGTTTGGCATCCCCCCTCTCTGCAGCAAACTGCATGGCAAGCTGCTGAGGACTCAGCGAGCCTGGAAGCCACCAGTGCCCATCTGCCAGCCTGGCAAGCACTGGGCACCAGAGGAGCCCCGGCTCCCAGTGCCAGCAGGGTGGGATGAAGGGAGAGCATCCCACAGGTCACTGCCGGGAGCCTCAGCAAACATGGCAGGGGCTGGAGAGCCCCAAATGCTACCTCATGTGCCAGAAAATGAACCAAAGGAGGAACCTCCTTTGGCCATCAGCAAATCACAGTTCTCTAGGCTGCAATTGTGAGTTATCATTGAACCACATCTGTTCCCGCTCTGCACCAAATAGCTGGTGCCATCCTGTGGGTTCATGGCCATACACCATCTCCTGAGGCTCTGGAGAGCTGCTGCACCAGTGGCCCTGCCTGCACCTTCCTGCACCTTCCCTGGGCACAGGTCACCCATGTCGCCTGCCCATCCCAGTGCTTAATGCCATAACTCCCATGATTTCCCATCTCAAAGCTTGGTGGCCCATCCAAACCATGATCTTAAGTATCAGGGCTTGGTGCTGGAGCTGCTGGGTCCACCAAGCCCCCATCAGCACAGCCTCAGTGGGGGCCACATCGCTGCTGAACTCCAGCATGTCCCCACGGACTCTTCCAGCTGTAGATCTGAACATTTCTAAAGGCACAAGAAGTTGTTTATAAACAATGGGGAAATCATCTCTGTCTCCTCACATCCTCCAGAGCATCACGGTAATTTTCCTTTGGTTTTTCCAAGACAGCTCATCCTCTGGCACAGGCAGCACATGGGAATCTCAGCTGGATGTTTCAGACAACTACAAACATCTTAACAACTGGCTGGAAGTGGTCTCTGGCGTTGGCTGCAGCACTTTCTGAAACTACTGATGGTTTTCTAATAAGCATCAGGATGGTAACAGCTCTAGCCCAGATCCTGCAAACTTCCCACGTATGGATAACCTGGAGCTGGAGTGTGCTCTGTGGGAGCGGAGGTGCTGGTTGGCTCAGTGCAGTGCTGCCCCTGAGCAATCCTTGCGGATGAAGATGGGGCCTGAGCCAGTGGGTCTGATGCTGCCGGTGTCGTTGCTGACCTCCTCCCAGCACAGACACCCGGCACGACACCTCTTGACCCAGGCTCAAAGCAGCTCCAGTTCTGCTGCTCCTGTCCAGGGAAGGCTTTCAGTGACCTCAGAGGAGGTTTGCAGGACTGGGGCTCCTGACTTCTGGCTCCAGTTACCGCACGACCCAGCTGCCCCATACACATCCCCAGCTTAGTCATAAAACCACCAGCCAGGGAACCAAGC
>NW_009933401.1:8868-9235 GCF_000696875.1 Nestor notabilis
CTGTCTCCATAACGTTGAACAGAAGCATGGAAAGAGGCTGCACAGTCAGGACAAAGCTGGCGTGGTGGCGACTCCTCCCCTGCCTGCTTTCAAAAGAACACACATTGCAAGCTATTTATTTTTTTTATCAGCTCTTGGAAGCTGTGTCTCTTTCTACCTCCAAGAGCCTGAATCCCTGCCCACACTTCTTGTGCTTCCAGCTGCCTGTAAAAGTGCCTGTGCTGGGGAGAAGAAAGACCATTCGCTCCTCTCGCAGGAACCACACTCTCCAACAACCCTCGCTGTTAATTCACGCCATGACCAATGTGTGTCATTTGGAGATGCTTCACCTTGGGAGCGCCGGGGCTCCCGTGGCCAGCAGGAGCTC
>NW_009933401.1:9423-18173 GCF_000696875.1 Nestor notabilis
TTTCCCCCCCCCGAGTAGGTGGCGGCGGCCATCCTGTGCTAAGGCCCAATAGGGCAGGAAGAGCTCAGCTTGGGCTCACACAGCTCCTGCCTCATCCCTTCTGTTCGGGGATGGGATGCCCCTGGAGGGCAGAAGCACAGATGAGAGGTCCGGGTATTCGAACATGGGGTGAGCTGCCCTGGGCAGCCTGTTCCAATGCCTGAGCACCCTCTGGGCAAGGATTTGTTCCTCAGCTCCAGCTAAACCTGCCCTGGGGCAGCTTGAGGCCATTTCCTCTTGTCCCATCCCTTGTTCCTTGGGAGCAGAGACCAGCCCCCTCCTGGCTCCATCCTCCTGCCAGGCAGTTGTACAGAGCGATTAGGTCCCCCCCCAACCCTCCCTAGGTCCCTCAGCCCTTCCCCACCAGACGTGTCCGTGGCTCTGCCCAGGCCCATGCGGTGCAGAAGCAGCTCCAGGTTCCAGAGGGACTCAAGGAATCTGCACCCGACGTCAGGCGTGTCCCGAGCTCTCTGCAAACCCGCCTGGCTCTGGTTAACACCAGGGAGCTGGAGCCTCGCACTGACGTGCTCCAGCAGTGACTCAGAGCCACGAGGGAGCCTTCCCATTACCTAACACATGTGCCTGGCCCCAAAAGCAAAGGAACAACCCGAGCCCAGGCGAGGTACCGGGAAGCTCAACATCAGTTCCCCTGTAGCATCCCCCACGCCTCCGTCCTGCTCCTTCCTGGTGCCTGTGCCACCAGCGCTGCCGCACAGCGGGAGCTTGGGCAGTGACACTTTTGGAGGCAGGAAAGAAATCAACCTGCTGTGGTTACGTTTGAAATGTCCTGGCTGTGCTGAGTCAGCGTTAGGTCGGGTTTGAGCGTGGAGTCCCAGCTGGGTGCGTTACAGCATCCTCCTCTCGGATGGAGGAGCTGCAGGGGGGGATGCGGTGACGGTCACAAGAGACCTGCTGCTTTCACCGGAGCTTCCAAACTGTCTTTGTCTCTGCTTGGGCTGAAAAAATGCCCCCAGCTCCAACAGTGCTTCATCTCAGGCCATCTCTAAGAAGAAAAGGCCTCTGATTTTGCAGAAGGCTCATTTCTCTGCTGCCTGGTGAGCCCAAGAAGGAGCTGCCTCAGCCTCTACCTTCTAATCTGGCACAGAGGAGGTGAGGAACTCCCCCAAGCCCAAACAGCACGATCAGAACTATCTGCTTTTCCCAAGGGAGGTTCAGGGACCACAGCTCTTTGCCCCAAGCCCCCAGTGTTGACCCCAGAGATCCTCGAGCTGAGGACGGGCACAAGGGGACTAAAAACCTGAAGCTGGAGTGCAAGCGACAGGAAGAACCAGCCATTCACCACCCAGGCACAGCACAGCCCTTGGCTGGCAGGCTGGGATCCACTGGGCAGATGCAAACCCTGCACAAGCCCTGGGAAGTGAAGAAACGTCTCCTGCAAGTCTCCTAAGCAAGCTGGCAGGGCTTGAAAGCAACGTCCAGAGGAGAGCTAAGACATTACGTAGGAAAAGTACTTCTGAAAGCAAATACAGCTCCATTTCCATAGTGAACAGTCTGATTTCCAAGTTCACGTCCTGAAATAGCCCTGTAAGCCATTTACCAGCAGGACTGCAGAGGAACACCTCCCCCTTCCTTTAATGCAGTCTCTGTATATGTGTAGATGGGCAGTAAATAGGCAAGTGACACATCTGCAGGAGAACAAAGTGGTGCCCTGGGAAACGCTCTTACAAGCCCGACCCCAGGAGCTCCCCGTGGCCCGCGGTGTCCCCGCAGAGCCCAGCAGAGCGTCAGTAATGGGAATGAGCAGCTCCCACCAATTAATGCACCAAAATGGATTTTCCGACTGGCTGGAGCCAAGCACGCAGCCAAGGATCTGCTGCAAGGGGCGACGAGAAAAGGGCATGTAGTGACAGGGAAAGGGGGAATGGCTTTAACCTGCCAGAGAAGAGATTGAGATGAGCTCTGGGGCAGAAGCTCTTCCCTGTGAGGGTGCTGAGGCGCTGGCACAGGGTGCCCAGAGAAGCTGTGGCTGCCCCATCCCTGGCAGTGTTCAAGGCCAGGTTGGACACAGGGGCTTGGAGCAACCTGCTCTAGTGGAAGGTGTCCCAGCCCGTGGCAGGGGTTGGAGCTGGAGAGGCTTTAAGGTCCCTTCCAACCCAAACCAATCTGGGATTCAATGAAAAAGGCAAATGCAGGCTACGGATGGTCATCAGCTATTGATGTGATGAGCTCGGTGGGACCATGGCCCTCAGCAGCACCAGGGTTGATGCAGAGCACTGCCAGCCCCATGGGAAGGACCGAGGGCTGGCGTTGCTTTCCCACCATCACCAGGAACAGGATGTAACCCCTAGGCCATCCAGGCAGCTGGGCACAGGGTGAGCAGAAGCAGCTGAAATCTGTCGACCCCAGAGAGGCTCTTCACATGCAAACAGCAAATAATTATAGTTAATTTGGAAGAGATGAATGGGCTGAGCAGCAATTGCTACCCACAGAGGAGCTGCAGAAATTAAAGCCAAAAGTAACCATTAGAGACCACTTATTGCAGCTTTTATCTGTCAGGGGTCATGGTTTTGCCCAAATACTCTCTACTGAGCCCAAAGACTGCAGTGAACTTAAATATTTCACTCCTCTAAGACCCAGTTGCCAGCAGAAAGGGACCAGCAGGGCCACTGGATCTGCTGGGATCCACCATGATCCCCCCAGGCGAACATGGCAAAACACATACTAAAAGTGAGATGGAAACACCTCAGGTCTCTGCCAGCCTGAGGAGCAGATTCCTCCTGGGGTTTGTGCTTGATTAGAAGACATTGATCAGGGTCAGTGGAGACTCTCCATCGTAGGAGAAAGCAGGGCCCACCATGCTCCATCTCCAGGTGGGAAGAGCCTGCAGTAATTTGGAGAGAGGCACAGGCTTTCTGCAGATAAAACCAGCAGCTCAGGGTGTGATATATTTAAATATCTATTTAAATATTTAATATCTAAATATTGTATTTAAACAATCACTGTTTTGGTGTAGGAATTCCCCTGTTCCACCATCAAGGGGTAGAGCCCAAAGACGTGTCTCAGAGCACTGCTCGTGGGAGATGCTCAGTGTCCCACCCCAGTCACACCACACCACGCACCAACAGTTATTCCCACTCTCCATCACCCCGTTTCCAACCCCAGCCCCTCCACCTCATCGCCCACAGCAGGAACATGCCATGACAAAGATCTTTCAGCTTTCTGTGCCGAGCATAAAGAGCTCCTTGACCCTAAGTCCAGGATGTTTTCCTGCACCCAAAAGAATTTTGCCTCTTTCCTTCCAACCCTCTTTTGTGCTCCCACAGGCCTCATCGGAGGCTGACAGCAGCACTGCCGCAGTGTTCCTGTAATAGCTTTCCCAATGCCGTGTGAAGGATCTAGGTCACTCCTGCCTTCTTGCTATTCCCCTTTTATAAACCCGATGTCAGGCGGATGCACTGGATGACTCTGAAGCTGCCCTGAATGATGCTTTGTGAGACAGTCTCTCATCCTGGGAAATGATGTTTTCCTGGCTCTTAGATGCAGTTTTGTGGATGGCTCTTCAAACACAGCGGCTGGACTGAGCCTGTTTAATGATCCTGATGGCTTTGCAGCACTAACCTGTCCTGCTCAGCCCTTTTGTCATCTGCAAACGCTGCCATAGATGCTAGGATTATCACAGAATTAGAGAATCACAGAATCAGCTGGGTTGAAAATGACCTTTAAGCTCATCAAGTCCAACCATTACCCCAGCACTGCCAAGGCCACCACTAACCCATGGCACTGAGGGTCTCGTCTACACGGTGTGTGAACACTTCCAGGGGCAGTGATTCCATCAGTTACTTTTATAAATCCTTAATGAAATGGCTCCATAGCTCTGTCTTTCTCATTTCTAGTGCTAGCAGAAAAAGCAACTCTCCTTCATCTCAAGGTGCTGGTGCTGGCAGGGAGCTCTGTCATGAAGCCAGAGATAGATAATATTCAACATTCCTAGTTTAAAGTACTTAATGATTTCCTTGATGGTACCATTTCCACTCTGGCTTGTATTCAGTCTGCCAAAGTGCCTGCTTAAAACTGCTCAGACATGGTCTGGACCAGTGTGGATGCTTCCACAGCCCCAATCTCTCACAGCAAAGACCATGAGTTTGTCCAGCAAGGCCTATTTCCACGCCAAAAGCCTTGCATTATGTTGTCCAGCCAACCCTTAGCTGTAGAAACTCAAATATCCTTCCCACCGTTTGATCTGGGTTCATGGTTTCCTTTCTCAAAGCATCACACAACTTCGTACTCCCCCAGTCCCTTGGGATTTTCCAAGCTTTCAAGCCTTGCTAAATCTCACCGTTCACAACTCAGGCAGCTTCCCAGCTAACTCACTCCTGAGTTCCGGGTTTAGGCTTTCCAGAGTGTCCATGTGAAAATACTCAGTGGCATTGAGCCTGCACCCTCCTCCTTGCACAGGGATATCCAGGGATAACCAGCCAAGCTGAGGCAGTACTTAGATGGGCTTATACCAGGTTCCCAAAGAAAAGCTTCCCAAAAAGATACATCCTTCATCCACTCGTGGACTCTGTGCTCTGGTCTCTGGATTCTGCAGTCTTTACATTAGCATCACTGTTGTATGTTCTGTATTCTAAAGGGATATTCTCTTCTGAAGGGACCAGAAGGTGCTGTGCTCAGTGGGAGGGTGACCCCAGGCAGCAGTCTGTGAGTTTCTTGCTTTGAAGGAGCTGCAAACTCAATAGAGGAAAAATTTGGTCACAAAAATTGAACAGGGACAGGGACTTCCTGGAGAAACTTTTTTCCAGGTACTCAGAATGGTCACAACACTGGGAAGAGAGCAATGGCTGGAATCCCATCCTGTTTCACTGAAAAAGCAGGGGGGAAATAGTGAACGATGGTCCCAAATTGATATGTATGTGCCAAAGAGCAGGAAGGGCAAACAAATAGCAAGACATAGAAATAATAACATTTTATATCATTCCAGGTTCAGTGTGTCCAAGATGACCTGGAAGCAATGCCAGGAATGCAATGGGCCACTTAAGAAAAGACGAATCAAATTAAGCTGAGGGGAGACTGAGATGAGCTCTGAGGCAGAAGCTCTTCCCTGTGAGGGTGCTGAGGCGCTGGCACAGGGTGCCCAGAGAAGCTGTGGCTGCCCCATCCCTGGCAGTGTTCAAGGCCAGGTTGGACACAGGGGCTTGGAGCAACCTGCTCTAGTGGAAGGTGTCCCTGCCCGGGGCAGGGGGTTGGAGCTGGGGGAGCTTTAAGGTCCCTTCCAACCTAAACCATTCCATGATTCTGTAAGTTGAATCCATAACTTGAGCTGTTTCCTCATTCCAAGAATTTATTATCTCATTTCTTATCTGGTGGTGTTGCCCCAGAGCTGGACACACGACTGCAGGGGGGGTTCTCCTCAGAGCAGAGGAGAGCAGGACACTTACAGATGTACCTTCTCCTGCACCCAGCTGCATACACACGCATCAGGAAGCATCCCTCGGCTCTCTTGGCACAAGTGAGAGCACGGACACGTGCCACTGAGCAGCAAGTGACCGTGCCCTGGCTCTTTTCTGGCCCTGCTGCCCCTTCCCTGCAGATTGACTCTCCCCATGCTGCCCTTCTGGAGTCATTGCAGCAGCTAATGACCCATCGCAGCATCTCCTTGTGTCCTGGGGAATGGTGTTTCTTTCCAATAGGTGGATCAAAGAGGACTCTTGAGTCGGGAATCCCTATGGGAGGATGAGAGGTTGGCTTGGATGAAGACGTGCAGCAATTTGTGAAGGGGATGAACAGAAGAAACAAGCTATTGAGGAAAGTATTCGTGGCTGGTGGGATTAAAGAGCAACAGTAGGAAATGTTTAGAATAAGGTAGGAACAAAGGAAATTCAAACCTGTGCGAGTCTATTAATAGACATAGGGAATTTATGAACAAATCAGGTGTTTGATAACTTCCTTAGTTCTGCCTTTGCAGAGAAACTGGATAATTTTTCTTTCAAGGCTGCTGGTAGCCAAGAAATTTAAACAGCATACATTCAAAATAAACTGATTTCCTACACCTCAACCTGGATATCACAAACAGAAGCATCCTTAAAGAGTCAGTGGAGGTATATAGCAGGCTTTTGAGATACCAGACAACTGCTGAGACAGGAAGGGTGCTGGTATCGAGCTATCAGATCAGGCTGGCTAGTTTGAGATGAGAGTCAGAGGATGATGATATATATGTACCCCAGCTTGGTGGGGTGCTAAGCAGCAAAGGCAACTGTGTTCAAGAAAGCAGCAGCTCTGGGAAGAAGTTAGGGGTGAGCAAAGCAGACCTGAACTGCAGGACTGAGTCTTTAACAGATTTTTAGCTTAAATTTGGGTTTTAAATTAGGGGGTTTAGCTTAAATTTGGGTGCCTGTACTGGACAGGAGTGGGTATGGTGAGGAGGGTGGGTGTGAGCCCTCAACACAGCACAGTGACCCCGCAGTGCTTTGCACCTTTGCGTGGTGTTCACAGTGGATGTGGAAAAGATAGAAATAGTTGAATAAAGCCATCAGAAACTGGAGAAAGAGACATGTTATAATGGGAAAATGTGTTCTTTTGCCTCACAAGGACACTGAACAAGGGAGGGGGGCACTTTCCCATTACTTTTGTGTCACACAGAGGTGATTTTCCAGCCCTTGAAGTGTTCAGAACAAAAGTGAACCCTTTGGGGAAGACACATCCTGAGTAAATTCAGCAGCTGGTCTCAGTATGTGACTGCTTTGGGAAAGGGAACGTACGGGAGGTCCTGCCAGGTGATCTGCTGCTTGTCAGGGCTTTGAACTCTGTAAATAACCTTCCCTCCTTGCCTTCAGTAGACGGGAGGCCATTCATCCATTTCTGTTCCTTGGGAATCCTCCTGCAGCCTTCAGCCCAACATGGGAGATGCTGTTAACGTCCCCAGAGGAAAAGGGAGGAGCACAGGAACGGGCTGGGGTGGTTTCAGACCCTGCTCAAAGGTTGCCCCATGGGCAGTGGTGGGAAGGTGTCCCCTCTCATTGCACCACCAGAGCCCTTGGTCACATCAGCCTCAGCATCAGCAATGGTTCCTGGCCAGGACCAGGAGGTGCCGCAGGTTTCCAGAGGGCAGTAAACAGATGAACCATGGCTTTACCTTTCCTCCATCACATGTAACAACACATTTGGCAGAGCTTTCTCAGGCACAACCTTTCCAAACTCAACCAAAGGTTGCACCAGGAATGGTCCTTCTGATCATTTGCTTCAGTTTGGAGCAAAGTTTCCATGTAACACACACCCACCCCCCAGTCAAGAAATCATTCAGGGAGAGACTCAGACGTTGGCCGTGTCACTACATGCACCTTGGAAAGCGTTCAGGTGCTTTCTCCCTTGGAAAACTTGTCACATATGTCTGTGAGTCACTCCAAAGTGATGTCCCCATTGTCCCAGTGAAATATCTGGGTCATGAGGAGTCCGTGTTGCCCAACAGGAGCCCTTTAGATCTGCTGACCACTCACCTGAGCAGCTCAGAAGATGAGAACTGGAGCTCCAGGATCCAATAGTTTTACCCTTTTATCTCCAGGCAATCCAGCAAGCACATGATCTCATGCTCTGTATCCAGCTGTGGCGTGACCTGGTTGCTGTTTAGGATGAATGGCTTTCTTTAGTCATGACACCTTACAGAGGAAGCAGGATCTTCAGCACAGCAAACCAGAGCATCTTTGTGGAACAAATGGGAAATAGCATCTGCAGCTGGAAACCTGGCGCTGGTTGGGACAAGGATGGGAGGTGGCTGCGCTGGATGGAGGGAGCAGGGCTTGGGGTGAGCGGACAGATGTGTTGGTGAGGCAGCTGTGGGTGTGTTGGTGCATGGGGCCCAGTGGGATGGCAGGGGGTCATGGGCGCAAAGGTGGCACTTGCTACTGCCTCATAGTCATAGAACCAAAGAATCATTTAGGTTGGAAAAGACTTTTAAGCCCATCAAGTCCAACCATTAACCCAGCACGGCCAAAGCCACCACTAAACCATATCGCCAAGTGCCACATCTACATGTCTTTTAAATCCCTCCAAGGATTTAAAGGGACGTGTCTTTTACACACAATCCTTTTGGTGAAGTAATTGTTCCTATTTTCCAATCTAAACCTCCCCTGGCACGGCTTGAGGCCATTTGGCCAGGTTGGATGGGGCACTGGAACCTGGTCTAGTGGAAGGTGTCCCTGCCCATGGAGGGGGGGGGAATATGCGCTTTAAGTTCCCTTTCAACCCAAACCAGTCTCTGATTCTGTGATTTCCTCTCATCCCATCATTTGTGACTTGGAAGGTCCCTGACTAAGGGATGTGAGGGGAAGTTTTTGGGTGCCACGTGTAGACTCTGGTTGCTCTGCAGGACAGAGGTGCGCACAGGGGTCTGTCTCCGGTCAGGAGAGGTCACCAAGGTCCACGGTGACCTGCTCATAGTGTTGGCTTGCACAGGGGTCTCTCTGGATGTGAGCTGGGGATGGTGCCATGAAGGTAATGAGGTACAACAGTGGTATGAGGTGTCCTTCAGAAAAAAAGGGGGGATGTTGGGGACACTGGGGTTCAGCTGTGGTGTCTCTGGCTGCAAAGAGAACATCTGGGGGCTGCCTGTCCCCAGGGCATCTCCATTGGAGCCTGTCCAGGCACAGGACTGTCCCCACTGGGGACCCAGGCACCGGTGGATGTCACTCTGTGGTACTCAGAGGCTCCCTGGTGGGTGCTGGGTGTCCATCCCCAGGCTGGGGCACACAGTGGGG
>NW_009933402.1:0-4763 GCF_000696875.1 Nestor notabilis
AATCCATCCCAGTTGGCATTGGTCAAGTGTATGGTTGTGACAACCCCTGGACTGGAGGCATCTTCCTTGTTGCTCTACTTATCTCCTCCCCACTTATTTGTTTACATGCTGCAATTGGATCGACAGTGGGGATGTTTGCAGGTAAGAAATATGCCTCAGAGCTGATCACTCAATGAAAAGAAACCCACTTTTCTAGGATGCAGTTCATTCTATCCTGCTACAGGTTTGTAAAAACAGCTAAATGAATGCCACTAAAAAAGGCCTCTCCACTAACCAGAGAAACAATCTTAAGAGAGATGAAATTAGACAAGATTTATGGCACTTATTTGACTAATTGTAATAAAAAAATATAATGGAATAAATGTAGTCTGAGACAACAACCTTGGAAAAGGCACAATCATCCAACAGTAAGTTCTTTGTGATCTGAAGCACATTGTAGAAAATGTGAGCTGCCTTATGTTTGTGTTTTTAAACAAAACTATCTACAATCTGTATAGTTAAGACCATTTGGCAAGTTTTGTACAGGTCTGACATTTAATCTAGAAGAGTAAGGTCAGGGGAAGGTGTCTGGGGATAAGCATGGTGATGAAACAGAAGACAAGTGAGAGCATTATAGCACGAAACATATTAATCTTAATAGTGACATAAAGGTTGCCTGTACCCTACATAGTGTGCTCTCCTTTTTACTGGTACTCTTGAAGCCTATGAGAATCCTGCAGAAGTACCTGTGAGGTCAGACCCTCAGCTTCCATCCCAGTGGAGGATTTCCACAGCTTTGATGGAGTGACCACCTCCAGTAACTGCACTGCATCTAGCAAAGGTCACTGGGAAGAGATGGAAAACTCTGCTCACCCCCACAAAAGGCACTCAGCTGTGCCTCTGATATTCAAGGCCAGGCCTGAGGTTTGAACAGTACAGAAAACATAGCTTTCTGCAAGAAAGACAGCCGGGTGGGAAGGTCCTTCTGCACACTGGCTAGATCCTCCATCTGGGGGAACTAACTACAACACACTCAGTGCATAATGCAGAAAGTTTTGCCTGAAAGAAACCTTTGAGACTGGGCCAAATTCCAACCTAAGGGACATTATGATGCTGCAAGGGCTGGAGCAGCTCTGCTCTGGAGACAGGTTGAGAGAGCTGGGCTGCTTCAGCCTGAAGAAGGGAAGGGTCCTGAAGGGGAGATCTTAGAGCTGCTCCAGTGCCTAAGGGGCTACAAGAAACTTGGAGAGGAATTTTGGACAAGGACCTGTAGGGACAGGACAATGGGGAATGGCTTTAACCTTCCAGAGGGGAGATTGAAATGAGCAGAAGCTCTTCCCTGTGAGGGTGGTGAGGTGCTGGGACAGGTTACCCAGAGAAGCTGTGGCTGCCCCGTCCCTGGCTGTGTTCAAGGCCAGGTTGGATGGGGCTTGGAGCAACCTGCTGTAGTGGAAGGTGTCCCTGCCTGTGTATAGGGGGTTGGAACTGGATGAGCTTTAGGGTCCCTTCCAACCCAAACCATTCCATGATAATATAAGTCTATGAGTATCAGAGCTCTAAAATAAGTACCTTCATTTGATTCCATCTTTTTTACTCATGTGCATGTTATATGCGAGTGTGAGCACAGTTGTATTTGTCTAGATGTCACAGGAAAGAGATAGCAGATTCCCAGCAAGTGACGGGTCCTCCTGCAGATACCTCTCACACCTGACCTCACAGACTTGCCTTTTATCTTGCAGCGCTGAGCATTGCATCACCATTTGACAGCATCTACCTTGGCTTACACAATTACAACTGTGCACTCGCCTGCATTGCAATTGGGGGCATGTTCTATGCCCTGACCTGGCAGACTCATTTGCTGTCACTTGCTTGTGGTATGTATCTTGTACATAAAGGGATGTTATAAATTTATGCAGACGGACAGACTATGAGTAGTACAGGTTTAAAGCCAGCCACCACTGCTGCAAAACTAGGTACTACGCAAGAGCTATTTTTGTGATGGTATCAGCTTGGATGTGCAAGCTGAAAGTGCAGAGAGAAGGGCCTTTAGGCCCTCATAACATAAAGAACACCTACAAATAGTGGAAGCACTGTTCATGAAAGGAGAAAAAGAAATTAAAGATAATAGAAAGGCCACCATCACTTGCTCTTGACGAAACCATCTTCTTCATTCACCACCCATGTCTACAGAGCACATACGACCAAATGTAGTCCCTAAAGCCAGATTCAGCACTGGGGCATTTGAGCTAATTGTTGAATTCTAACTTTAATCCTCACATCAGGTATTTGGGAAGATGTTTTTTTTCACTGTGCAGTTGTACAATATTACTATTTCTGATTACTTTGGAGAGATGAACAGTAGTTTCCTCACCTGAGTTGTCTGGTTTTCTTTTCTCAGCATTATTTTGTGCCTACTCTGGAGCAGCTCTTGCTAATGCCCTATCTGTGGTAAGGTGTTTTGGGCTTTTTACTTTGTTTTAACTATATTTTGGTTTGTTATGATATAATGTTAAGGAAATGCCCCAAAATTCTCCATGTCAGTTTTGTTTTGACAGCATTGACATGAGAGCACTGCAGACAGTGGCACATCTTGTACAAATTCTGTGTCACTTGAACTGTGCACTTGCAGACTCTACAGCTCTTAGTAAGATTTTGGAGACCTTTGAAGCCTGTTATCCACAGTGGGATTGTGCACGTCTATGTGAATTCCAGCAACAGTGTATGGTTTGAGATGCCATACATAGCTGCAGGCAATATTTTTGAACACATTCCAGTGGTCTAAATTTTTACTTGCTTCTTCCAAGGTCTTTCACCCATCCTACCCATAGATATTGTTTAAGTTTGATCTGGATATAAGAACTAAAATGAGGGCAGGACTGAGCAGATCCAGATAGATCAAGAAGGAGGTGAAGCCAGATATGCCAAGCTTTGTTTCTTAAGATCTGAGAGATTAAAGCAAACCCACATTTTAATAAAACTGATTTAGTAACTTAAAGGAAAAAGAAAATTAGAACTAGAAGCTTCATACATTAAATGTATTCATATGGCATCCACCCAGCACCGTGTAGGTTCCTGCAGATGGGTTGCTTTGTTCAGCATGCTTGCTTTTCGGATGCAGCATTAAAAAAAGACATCTACTTTCTCTCCTGTGATCTTGTTTTTGGCAGACCCCAAGTCAGGTCAAGGGTGGAGTCACAGAGCAGGACTGACGGTTAGATGCAATTCCAGTAACACATGGGCACTGGTGATGAGGAATATGTGTGAATAGTACTCAGTACATGATGTTTTACAGGACAATGAGGGTAGGATTTGGCTCATTTATTGGAGAATTTAGATGTTTATGTGTAAGCTGGATGTCTTGGCTTTCATTACAGCCAGCAAGGCTCCAGAGCCTGCTTCAGTTGCTTCAATATTGGTGCCAAGTGCCATTTAGCACCAACAGCTACATCCCCAAAAGGACTGAGGTCTCCAGTGTGGGATGCTTTATGTAACCCCATCCATTTCAGATAAACTGGATACCTCTGGTGAGCAGCTGAACTGATGTTTTGTAGCAGAGGAGCTTCCCAGACCTCCAGTAACCAGAGGAACCAAGCTCACATGTACGCCTGCCATGGAGCCACCTACATCTGGGCATCCTCCTCTATATCCAAATGGAGGATCCTATATGGAGGGGTTCAGGAGGACATGTTCTATGTCATGCTGTCCCCAGGGAAAGCACAAGTTCTCCCTGCTTCTCAAATGCAAGAATTCAGCAACAGATGGAAGTAAGCAAAGGGAACAGGCAAACTGAAGTACCAAAATGCACCTCTCTCCTTTCCCCC
Organism: Nestor notabilis; assembly: GCF_000696875.1. Classification (NCBI taxonomy): domain Eukaryota; kingdom Metazoa; phylum Chordata; class Aves; order Psittaciformes; family Psittacidae; genus Nestor; species Nestor notabilis. The sequence goes on from NW_009933402.1 coordinate 3,801, forward strand.
CAGGTTGGGCTGCCACTCTGCACGTGGCCTTTTTGCTTCTCTGCACTCCTCTTTTTGCTGATAAGCTCAGACAACCCAGCCATCTACAAAATCCCCCTCTGCAAAGTCACCTACCCAGAAGCCAACCGGATCTTCTACCTGAGAATGAAGAGAAGAGCCTCAGAGAGCAGGAGAGAAGAGCAGAAACGAAAGCAGCAGAAACCCTCCAGCGACTCGAAAATAAACACAGGAGGAACCCCCCTGTGGACCCCCGAAACCCGCCATGCTTACTGATTTCAGATATACACGACTGTATAGTTTTGGGGTAGCTTTTCAAATGCTAGCCAGTCATACCACAGCCACAAACACCACCTTTGGCAGCAGTCTGCAGGCTGGGGATTCAGCATCCCACAGTCCAGAGGAAACACAATTTGCCCTTGAGCTAAGCTTTCCCATATGCACTCAGGTAAAATAGTAATAGCTTCCTTATCAATCCACACGTGGTTAACTGGAAAGTCACCTCTTATCAATAATAATTATAAGGATAGGCAGAAGAACATTAAAGCTGACAAGAGGCTGTATTTAATTTCAGACATGTAATTTAACAAAATAAATATGCTGAGAAGGCATTGGTATCTAATAATAATAAATAATGTAAGAACTGTGTCAAGAGCAGCTGCACTTCAAATTAAGAACATGTACCTTTGAAAGTGGAATAAACAGACTAATCTCTTCCTTTCTCGTGTCCCATCAATGTCTAACCCTCTTAATTCCTCTTAACAGCTACAACATACACTTCTTACAGAGTGAGTACTATTTTCGGTGCCATCTCCTGACTCCTTGTTAAGTGCCAAGAAAACGAAGGTGTAAATATACATGCTTTAATCAGACTAGGAAAGTGACTAGTTTGCAATGCTCAAACATTTTTCTTTCCCTTGCATAAATTTCTGCCTTACAAATGGAAGACCTTTCTCCTGCTGAATG
>NW_009933402.1:4794-7532 GCF_000696875.1 Nestor notabilis
ACATGCATTCAGTGGGAAACAGGAAAACTTCATTTAAAGAATGAGATTAGCATTTACTGCTGATGGCAGTTACTGCAGTTCTTTCTCCCTTTCCCAGGGAAGCAGTTCCCTTGCATTAAGCCATGAGCAATAAATAAGTCAAAAGGTCCCCTCGATGCCTCTTGTGTGGCAGACTGGGATCTTCACATGGATCTTCAGTGTCTCACCTGTCCCAGGCATCATCAGAGTTAGTAATGGGAAGCTGAGGCCCTTCTTGTCAAAGTTCCCCAGGTGCTGGTTCCTAACAGGCATAACATGCGAGAAGGACTGCCACTTTATGCCTCCCTCAAGCCCTTACAACAGGGAAGGCCCAATTGCCCTAAAGAGAATTTTTCTTAGGAACCTTTCCCACAACCTCTGCAGAACAAGCTTGACAGAAAAGCTTCCTTGTTCTAAAGTCATTTCATATAATCACTTTAAAATCACAGACCCAAAGGACTTGAAGACTTAAAATCCAAGGAGACTACGCGACCACTTTCAGATCTGATCCTATCCTTTCTGCTTTTGATGTAGGGCAGTTTTGCAGATTCATATGAAGTTAGAGCCCAGCTTTAACACAGCAGTTGGACCTTTCAAAAAAGGTGAACCTGCACTGCTTATGGGACTGGTTTGTGCTTTTATAACCAAAAGACCAGCTGCACCAGCAACTGACAGCCCCCCCTAGACACAGCATCCAAGACTGACTTTGATCTGGGAAACAAAAATGCGATGCCATGTAAGAATGTTCAGATGCTGTTTAAGCAGGTTAAGCCATAAACTGTCATAAAATTTAGACCCCACTTTCTCCCCTCTCTGGATGGCACCAGATTTGAGATTCCACCTGGCAGAACAGCCTCATGCAACGCGTGAGTCCAAATTTCAGTAGCCAAGATAACACCGTAATAGAAAATTCAAGGACCCAGCAAGCTCTGTAGCCATTATAATCTGGTCCACCCTCAGACCTGAGCACTCGTGTTATACCTCTGTCTCATTTTAGACCTTGCCCTCTGAACTTGACCTTACAAATGCCCTCCAGGAAATATACAAGGGAACAAGCTGCGTTCCCACATGCCACAAGTCTTCCTGAAGATTAATAAAAGACCAAGAATCCCAGCAGTCTGCCTGACACTTTAGCCATGACACTTTTGTTGACCTAGGGCTAACTAGGAGATATGGGTCTCAATACCTGTGTCTATTAGAGGGAAGAATATCTGACAGATGCACAACTGCAGCAAGCAGAAAAGCAAGCACTATATAGTGGTCAAAACCTCCCATTCAAATCCCAGCAGCCTCCTGGAGATGCTAAGCTCTGACAAGCAGCAGGAGCTCAGAGGCACTGGTGCATTTCTGTAACACAAGCGCAAGGGATGAAAATCACTAATATAAGAAAAACAGATTGTTTGGGAAAAAATAAAAAAATATGCAAAATAGCAAACCACAGGACTCAAGCACAGGACTAAGTCAGTTAAGTTTTTAAGCTACCACAGAAAACTGCTGCAAATGGGTCTGCAATCTCAGGCACTGTTAAAGGGTATTTGTAGGCTGCATATGCAGCTGCTTATTCCTGCATGGTTACTCCAGAAAAAGGAAAGACACCGTCAGAAAAGGTGTCAGCAAGCAGGGAAAAAGCCACAGGGGAACAGGCTGCCAAGCTGCCCTTTGAGCCTTGATGCCAGCAAACCCCAATACTACTAACAAAGCAGTCTCATATGATTAGTGCAGACTGCAACATCAGGGACATGCCACTGTAACTGCTGCACTAAAGAAACAAAGGCAGAATAAGATATGAGGGGATACACAGCTCTCTGAGCACCTTCCCTCTACAGCAGTTGATGAAATACTAAGCACATGCAAACTAGCAGGACCCTTTCATAGAATCACAGACCAGTTTGGGTTGGAAGGGACCTTTAAATATCATCAAGTCTAACCCCTCTGCAATGAGCAGGTACACCTTCCACTAGACAGGTTACTCCAAGCCCCATCCAGCATGGTCTTGAACACTGCCAGGGATGGGACAGCCACATCTCCTCCAAGCAACCTATGCCAGTGACTCACCACCCTCACTGTAGAAAATTTCTTCCTTATATCCAGTCATATGCTCTTGCACAGTCCAGCATTAGAGAAAGGTTTGAAGAACAGCAATACAAAATTACAAAAATAATATAAAATCATGCTAGAACCATATTTTTTAAGAGAAACCTCAACTGTGGTTAGTTATGCCAAGCATATTATTTGTTTTCTTAAAAACAAGAGTGAAGTCCAAGAACAATCTGGCTATAGGAAAGAATTTGTCATGTAAGAGCCACTGCAGACATTAATTCCTCAGCCACTAGCAAATCCATCCTGAAATCAATTAGTAAAGCAATTTCTGGAGTTGAAGCCACCCATAAAAAATGGAGTATAAACAGCTTTATTAAGTCTCCAGCTAATCAAAAGATTTGAGTAACTATACCCAGTGCTAATAATTCATGAGAAGAGGCAAGACAAATCAAGTGTATCCTGGAAGGGAGCAGTAGGCAATAAAAGCACTAACTGAAGTTATCAATGGTAACCCAACAGCCTACTGTCTATTGAATTCTATTAAAAAAAAATCATTAAGAGAAATAAAATGTACAGTTTTCAATGGGACTAATAATTTTGAGACCTTTCCAAGGGATCTAACCTAAAACAAATATGCATATAAAAAGGATAGGGAAAGGGAAAGGGAAAGGGAAAGGGAA
>NW_009933403.1:0-11333 GCF_000696875.1 Nestor notabilis
AGGCTGATGGCAAATTAATGATAATATGAAAATTGTAATTGGTCATTCAAGCCTTTTATGAATCATTCTTCGGAACAAAGCATTCACTGTGGGCCTGTGTGAAGTAACAAGGTTTCAAGCCAGCATGCCCTCAGAGTAATTTTTGTAAATGGCAGTATAGGTATTTGAGACTTCCTTAAATTAAACAAAGAGCTAAATTGCTGGAAGATGTCTTCTACTAATTTGAATTGCAATAATGATAACAATAATAATAATAAAAAATATTAAAAAAGGGAATCATAGTGTTGTTTTCCTTTACAATTCCTAATGCAATTTCTGGTCCGGTTTTGTAAGATTTTTGAAGTCCCTGGAACTAATAATTTATGTTTTCTACTCCTAAAACTGCATATTAAGTGCATCATGAGAATTATTATTCTGTAATTGCTGGAACTTTCGTAGCAGCCACAGTGATGCTTGACTTCAATATGAAGGAGATAACTGCATAAAGGAGAGATCCTGTTTCTAATTAAGAGATCTTGGGCGCTTACTTTGTGTCTGTGTATTGGTTTTCCTGTTTGCATAATGTAAAATAAAATTGTAAAATTTTTAAACAAAATATAAGTTTGTATCCACAATGTAGGAAAAGCAGTTAATTTTTGTGTCAGTTTTAAAAGAAGTTTATCTTTTTATAATCAGAATAATTATTCTTCGATGAATTAATTTTGACTGTTGTGCTGATACTTCTGTTTGCAGTATGTGGCAGGACCTGGTTTTGATGTTTCACTGATGTTACTTGAAATTCATGTGACACCTGATTTTTTTGTTTGTTTTTTGGTTTTTAAATAAAGACAAGTTTTTAATATGTTTGTTGTGTTAAGTGAATTAGAACTCAGGCTGGAAGAGAGACATTTTGTACCATTCCTCTGGTTGGTATCTTCAAAGACAACATAACTGCCTAGGTTTTACAAGCCAAAGATTTACCTGTTGTAAATCAGTACAGGTGATATTTTAGTGGCTTTTGTTTAGCATCTGTTACTTTATAATCTTATTCTTGTTTGGTTAATGCATCAAACGCTTTGCCTGGAAGTCAAGGTAAAGCTGTGCTGCAGTTTAATTACATATTGTCTGTTTCTGGATTGCACTGATAAGTGTTTAATTAAGTATGTATGAAGTGCTTTAAGCTAGTGTCTGATAAAATATGGGTACACTGAAAACATTTCATTTGCTAACTGTCAAGGCTAGATGGGTCAGTAATCAAAGCTTTATTTCTACTTCCTATATGTTGCAGTTCTCCTACAACTGGCAAGTGATGCTTTACCAAATGATACAGCTTTGTCTCTTGCCTATCTACTTGCACTGCCGCAGGTATGTTGATAATGATTTGATTTGTATGTTTTTGCCAGGAAAGACTGTTCATAGCATTTCAGAATTCCATAAGAAAATGTGATTTCCTTAGAGTTTTAAAATCAAAGTAATTGAATTATTTAAAATACACATTAATATAGATCGGGCTGGTACATTTAAAGGAAATGCTGAACAGATGCTTTTGGACTGGCTTGCAAGTGTGGCACTGACAGATGCATTTTCTTACTTAACATAGTAGTTGGGCCATGTGACTGACAGTTCTAATGTAGTTTAGAGATATGGATAATAACTTTGTGGTACAGAAGCACCAAAACTAGTTGGAAAAGCATTTTGGTTAGCTGTTTGTGCAAGGGGGAAAACATCATAATGTAGAATTGTCTTTGTGTGTGTAGGTTACTGACTTACGTGCTAGAAGTACATAGTCAAGGCTATTTCTAAATCACAGCAAGTAGCTTTTTTAGAAAGTTTGTGCACTTAATGTTGTGTGCTTGCTAATTCTTCCATCTAAATTAATGCTTTCTCCTAGGTTGTAGATGCCAACAAATGCTTTGAAAAGCAATTACATTCTGTGTTATCTCTCCAGCTGGCAAGTTATTACTATAGCCTGCAGATCTATGCTCGTTTGGCACCGTGTTTCAAGGACAAATGCCACCCTCTCTACAGGGTTAGTACTCCTTATTTTTAAAACCATATTCATTAATGTGTCACATTAAAGTTATACTAAAAAGCCAGTGCATGAGTTAAGCCTGTTAAGGAGCAGATCTGACTTACACTGTGAGCAGCCTGTTAAGTTACACATAATTATTCTTCTACAGTGCTGTAGACAGACAAGTACTTCACAATTTGTGGAAGAGTTTTAGAAGGACGATATCAAGTGTCATTTATAGGCAATAGCACTGAGCATTATTGCTCAGCTTAGGAATGCTGGGGAATAATGAGCATAGCCTGTTAACTTGCAATACTGATACAATACAGTATTTCCTAGAAAGAGTAAAGTATACATTTCAACAGGAAAAGTATTGTTCAAAAAAGTTTCTGTAGCCTTCTTCGAGATGTGTTATTTTATATTTCAGTTTGCCTGTGATGTTTTCAAAAGTCATCCTCAGTTACTGGTGAATTTGTTGGTTTCCTTTGACAAGTGTCCTTTTTTGAAATGGCACGGCTTTGCTTTCTTACTCGTCACCGGCGATTAAAGCAGTTACATGGTAAACTGAACTAAAGCAAAGAGGTGGCGTTTAGTAAGGCAGCAATCGCCATTCCTATTAATGTACCTGAATAAAAACTCTTCTTTGACACACCCAAGAGAGACTTAACTGAGTTTACACCAGTCCTTTCCTCTTTTACGGAAGGTCTAGTGACTGCTTGGTTTTCAACTTAGTTCTGCACAAAAAGAACACTTCTGGTCACAAGTTCTCTGAAGAGAGAGACCACTGATCACCACAGTGGCATAAGAGGAGATTTATTTTCCATGTTCGGAATGACTCCCAATTTACAGAGGAAAGGATTTTTTTATACTCACCCAGTTCTGCAATTAGCCAGCCTTTGATGTTCCCGCTGAGATTTGTGTTCTGTTATCTTCTGTTTAGAAGCTAAAGGAAAACTTAACCCACAACTGAAATTTGCAGGGCTTGTAAAATATGTTGGTTGTGAGGAATACGTTCATGTTTGTTAAATAGCTTTCTTTGAGCCTAGGTCCACCTGCTGCAAGACACCATTTATGAAAAAAGATATATTTTTTTTAGCTTAGGTTTTTAAACAATCTTACTTTATAGAAAGAGTTATGAAGCCTTTAGAAAGAGTAAGTCATAAGAATGAGGACAGAGATGTTAAAGATTGAACTATTTCTGCTCCAATTGCAGCTTAATAAGCAGTCTTATCAGTAGCACCATGTAGTCTATCTCTTACGGTATGATCTTTGGCTAAATCTTCCATTCCATCAAAATACCATATGTGACAGTGATAAGCAGTGGATTATAAGTTGTTTGATAAAAATAATATATACTATGTTTAAGTACTACTCTTAAGCAGTAGCTTTTGAAAACAATTGTATGAAAAGATCCTGAATGAACAGTACACCAATTAAAAGAAGTCCTGAATTACCAGTAAGAAAACAAGACAGGAGAGTACATTCATTATTACTGATGGGTATCCAGTGTGGGAATGTCACTGAAGTAGAACACGAGAATTAGAAACACATGCTTTTGAGCGAAATGCTCGGTTTATACTGCAAAACAGCCGCTTGCTTAAGTGTGCATCTTAGATGCTGGTAGTAAATAATGGCTCTGCTTGCAAGTTGCTTTCCTCAATGCCATACCAGTTGCTGTTCATGGGAATAGATCTAGCCATGTTTTTTATTTTTCTATTTCTTAAGAGGTTGAGGGGTAAGGGGGTGGGATGAGGACCACAAACACAGTATCATTCCATAGTAGACTGTGTTCCAGATCATGTCACTGGTGTCTTACATCACCTTTATCTTCGGACTTTCTCAAAACAGAAAGGTATTTCTGGGTCCTTTAACTGCATGCAAATGCATTCAAAGCAATGCATTATTCTTGGAAGATAACTGAGTGTATTTTCACGGGTGAAGGTGTATATCCAATCCTACCTCCCCCCCGCTTTTAAACATTTATATATTAAGCAAAGATCTAAATCTGGCACTTCAGCGACATGCTTCGAAGACATATCCTCAAGATCATAGAGAATATATTTCTGTTTAACAGCATCTGAGTTACAGTAAGTGTGATTTGTCTAGTCCATGGAATTAAGTATCTGTATGAAAACTAGCTGAATTTTTAAGAAGCTGAATAGAAACATGGAGAATCTACACTTCTATGTTTACTTTAAAATAGCATTGTATAATGCTATTTTCAAAACAGTATGTGAGTACCTCTAACATAATGGGAGAAATGTTCTCAGAATGAAAATGTCAGATGTGTTATAAGGATAATGGGGAGTGAGAGTTCCTCTTCCGCTGGCTAAGAAAGACTTTTAGGACTTGCTAATTAATGAAGAAAGACATTTTGAAGGATTGATAGGGTCTGTTGCATGAAGGCTTGATTTTTTTTTTTTTTTTAAATTTTTTTTTACTGTGGCATAAAATAATGACAGCCAGTATCTGCACATCAAAACAGAATCATAAATTGCCAGAAATTCTCATTAATGTCTTTTGTACTGTTGATGTCCAAAAGGAAATTGGCTTGAAAATTTCTGTTTCTGATGGAGTTATTACTTTGCTTTAAGGACAAAGAAAGTGATTTGGATGAAAGTGCTGCTTTAGTTTTGTATCCAGGACAATTTTGAATTTTAGTTGGTCTAATAATATAAAAGTTATAATGTAGGATCTGAACTGTTTTAGTTTCCTGTCCTGAGGAAGACATTAAGAGAGCTCTATAATCAAATAAATCAATAGATAAAGGTCAGTAAGGATAATGCCACACAGGAGAAGAGGAAAAAAAAAATCCAGAAATGGACTGGCTGTGGAAAGCATTGATGTGAGGAGACTTAATACCCTTTGAGAAGCTATATTTAATTTGGGCTTAGGTCTCTACTGGGCCTGACAGCAATGGCGTTAACTTTCTTCATAACAGCTCCTATGGTTCCATGCTTTGCATTTGTGGCCGGAAGTGTTGATAACACACCGATGTTTTGGCTGCAGCTGAACCTCACTTGCGTGGCATCATGGCTGTCCCCTCCCCACCACTCTGATTCACCACTTACTACTTCCCAGTCTTGATGATTGAGAAGAAAATCCATACAGCTGAGCAAAAAATTCACTGGATAATTTTTGCTGTTTAGTCCTCACTTGTCCTATCCTGGTGATGTAAGAGTGACCAGATTAAATATTGGGGGATTATTTACTCTAGAAAGGAGTGAAAACGTTTGATTACCATCAGGTTAATTAATATATCATTTCTGTCCTCATACTAATAATCTAATGCTGAAGTGTTTGTGTGGGTTTTGAAGAGGAGTTTTTTTACTGACCTTAGCTGGGGACAAGCTTTTCCATGGAGCATCATTAACAGTTCTAAGAAATTGCCAGTTGCAGGGGGGAATGGGAATTTTGGAATTAATATCAGATGAGGGAAGTTGCTGTCAGCAGAAAATTCTTAGGTTTTTATTTTATTCTCTTACCTGTTATTTTCATTCAAGGAAACAAGTTTGATTCCTGCCCTTTTGTACATTGCAACTGGCAGTATGTTGAAATGGTAACCTCAGAGATTCTCCTCTAGTGATGCTTTTGATGCAGCCTAGAGTTGGTGAAGAAGCTGGGAGTTCAGTTCCATGAAGTAACCTGGTAGACCTGGCTTTTGCATCAGTTTGTGAAAGGGTGAATTTATACAATGAACTTGTGCTCTGTGCACTTAACCTGCTTCGGTTTTCTGCTGCTTGCTGCTTAGGGAAGCCTCTATCAGTCTCTCTCTGAGAGGCAGAATTAGGTCTGTTTTCCCCTCACATAAATTCACTGTCTGCAATGTAGGGAGTTTTCCTGTTTTTCTTCATTTTCTCTCTCTGTATCACAGCCATTGTGTATTTTAGTTCCCGTGCTGTTTCTCCTTATTCCCGTCATTGTTAGACCACTCTTTCTGCCTATTCACAACTCCCTTTGCAGGACCATATTTAGCTTTTCTAAATTACCCTCACCGCAATGGCATCTGTAGGCTTTAAGTGCATGAAGCGGCTGTGACAAATATGTCATGTGTGTCTTATTCTCTCTTGCTCCCTTCTCCTTAGGGGAAAACCAGCATGTGGAACACTTTTAAAATCGTTACGTGCTGATACATGTGTGGGGTTTTTTTGTCTTGTTTGGTATCGTTTTGGGTTGTTTTGTTTTTTTTTTTCCATTAACGAAAGCAAGGTCAAAAGAAGAGTGCTTTGAACTTGGGACTGAATGTGTACAAATTTGTGTTGTTTTGATGGGATTTCATTCTGCAGGCTTGACCTAGCTCCAAGGCAGTTTTGTTGCTTATTCATGTAAGGTTGACCTTAATTATAAATACAGTTATATAAGCCAGAGAAACAGAACTCCCAGCCATGGTCCTTATGCTACAGCTGTAGAATAATATTCTGAATGTAGGATGTTGAAAATCAAGACTTCATTTGACATGGAAGTAAATATTGTGTAAGAAGGCTGTATACAGGAAGACGGGGAGAGGCAGACCTTATGAGCTACCAGATTTTGTCTCAACATTCAACTTTTTGTCCATAAACTTAATGGTTAGCATTAAGTCTGTTGTAGCTGATAAAATGGTCATGCTCTTTATTGTTGGTTTATGATGGTCTTAAAACATGACCTTATTTATATTCAAAAGTTCTCCTGAACCAGCAGTCACTGTGGATGTTTTTGAACATCTTCCACTATGATCCCTGAAATAGTGATCCAGCAATTAGTGACATTGCAGTCAGATTGTGACAGCTATGTTCCTTTGGTCGAGGTATGTTTGATAAAGCCGGTGTTTCACAGATCCTATTATTGTAGTAAACACACAACACTACAAAGCATCACCATTCTTAACTGGGACCAAGTAATATTTAGGTGATTCAGAAAAGAGCTATTGTTAAATAGTTGCAGGGGTTTTTTTTGTTTGTTTTGTTGGGTTTTGGTGGTTGGTTTTGGCTTTGTTTCTTTTCTTTTTGGAGGGGTGAGGGTGAGTGTAAGGGTTGTTTTGGTTTTGTTTTCTTCCTGCTTTAATTTCTTCAAGATAAATGGTGCTTAAGAAAAAAAATGGTTACAGCGTTGCTTATTTTTATTTCTCAAGGGTTATATAAGCTATTCTGTTAAATCCTGCTTCTGAAAGCAGAGCCAGTGTTGTTTGTGAGCCAGCTGTTCAGAAATACTCTTTTACTAAAGAGGATCTTCAAACAAGCATTTCATTTCAGCAGAGGTTTGAGGTCTGTCTTGCCTGTGTTCCTCTGGAGACGTATTTGTGGCTTTTCATGCAAGAGAGGTAGTTGGGATAAATATAATGCTTTCCTCCTTCCCTCTCTGGGACGCAGTATAAAGGTGACCAACAGCTCTTTGAAGCAGTCTTCCCTGTGTCAATTGGCTTTATCTTCTGTTTCACTTTTCTTTTCTGTGCTTCTCTATTTTCTCCTGTCAGTAAGCATCATTAATTTTGCAAGCAGCCCTGAGTAAAACTTTCTATTCATCTTAGAACACAAAATATCTTAACAAAATTTTATTCATCTGGTTTGGCAATACAGGTAACTTTTCAGACATTGCTGAATTCCTATCAGGTGAGAGACATGGCTTCTCCATCTCTTTAGTTTAAAAGAGATAAATAAATTTAGCCTAAGAATCCTCTATAAATTTAGCCTAAGAAGCTATTCAGGAAAATGTATATCACAATAAGACAAGGTAGTCACCAAAAAATCCATGCTTCAAATAAGAAGTGCTAGCAATGTTCCTGGATTAGGAATTAAAAAAAAAAAAAAAAATTGACTTCTGGCATTTAATAACTGCCAGGGAAGAGGAAATTGTGTGTTCTGTAGCTCATGGAATAATAGGTTTTCAAACTTTAAATTAGCAAGGTACAGAATTATTTGCATGTATCCAGTCAATTAATTGTATACATTAAAAAGATTCAGTATTGTATTAAATGTAAAACTCTGTCATATTGTAATGAAGCTTTGCCATAGGAGTGCATGTTTGTCTGAAAGTCTGTATATGTCTTTAGCTGCTGCCATATAGATTAAGATTAAAAACGTATTCCAAGAGAACATACAATAATTTATTCCAACATAAAGCACAATGATTTTTTTAAAGGAAAGGAAGACCAATAGAAGGTTGGATAATTACCTAAACTGTGACATTATTAACTAACTGTATGCTGACTGCAAATGGAAAATGATGTTTGTAGTATGAATGTATTAGGCACTTCACTCAAAACTATGTAGTAATTTTTAATTGTCGTAATTCACCATTTTCATTTCGTAGGTTTCTTTCAGTTGACATTTTAACCTTTTATGTTGATTCCACTAAAACAGAAATGGTGAGATTTTTCTACATAAACCTGACTTGTCAATATCTTAATAAGACAGACAGACAGAGTCTGTAAGAAAACATAAGGTAAAAAAAAAAACTGTGAAAAATTTTCTCTTGGGACAGATTATTCCTCATTCTTGCTGCAGTAGCTGATTGAAAACAAAACCAAAAAGCATTTAAAACAAGAGCACTGGAGCAGTTTGATCAACTCTTCGGACACAAGTAATTTAATGTAATTGTAGAAACAACTGCCTGGACAACTTCTCAAATTATTCTTATGTTTTATTACTTAAGAGGAGACTCATTATGTTTTTTTCCTGCAGCAGTACTGGCTTCTGTGTAGGAAACTATGTTGATTGAACTTATACCTAGTGGTTTTCTTTAGGCTGAAAGTCACTGTGTTATCATTGTTTCTTCTGCTGCTTGCTATTTAAAGATTACGTGTTACTTTTGTGACTGAGTTTCATCTGTTAGGAATTTACCTTAAAATATCTGCAGTTAAAATTCAAGATAACTTGTACACTAACATGCAGATATTAACATTCAGGAGAGAGAGAGAGAGAGAGAGCGCAGATGACTATATGATTTAATTTTGTGATGGGTGGCTGTTTGACCTTAAACCAAAGTGTGTATGATAAATTTAAGTGCATTTCCTTTCTGTTTTTGAGTATTCTGATAATTCTAGCCAGGGATTTTTGTACCTTTGCAAATAGAGTTTATAACAACCTGCAGAACATGGCTTTATATAGTAGATGCTGTACACTGATAAGCCCAATTCTAAAACCATCTTTAATTTCTGAAGCAGAAATAATAACAGTAATATTATTTTAAGGTTTTGTGTGCTTGCAACATCTGATTCATAATTCAAAACTTAACAGTTTAACTCTCAGTCCTTTAATCAATCTCTTCTGGAGGTTTTATTGGCAGAAAATATTCCTGTGATTCCACTTATGTCATATATTTAATCATGCCAGCGTCTTGGGCAACCCTTTGGCTTTGTAAGATTCAGTTAGTTTCCAACATAGCGATATTGAAGTGGCAGTGGCATATACTGCCTTCCTATTCCAAGTGTTTTAGTTTTCAACCATTACATTTCAGCATTGCTTATTCAAAACATACAACATCCCTTCTATTTAAAAAAAATAACAAACCCCCCCCAAAAGCCCCAAACAAACCCCAACAATAAAACAAAAAACCACAACAAACCCCCCTCAACCCAACAAAAAGCGATGGTTTGTTCCTTTTAGTCTCCAGTTTTAAAATCTCATAATTTTCCAGCCTTTTGTAGATTTTGCATTCCCAATGTATTTCTGTTTATAAAGCAACAAAGCACGTTCGCTTAAACCACAACAGCATGACACTTACGATTGTATGTTTGCAGTTTGAATTTTTATTGTTAGTGTAAGAAGGCAGGACTTTGAACATAATTAGTTTCAATTTCATTGAAACTGCGAGTGTTTATTTACAACTGTTTACCTGTTTTCATGCTCTCCTCATAGTTCACCAACCTTTTGCTTTTGTCTGTTGTGTTGTCTAATTTCACTGCAGATGTGCTTTTCACTAATTTCCCTGGAAGTTCAAATAACCCTTTTAAGTTAGTACAAGCCTTAAACTCCTAAGCAGACTAAGACTGTGAAGCTCTTCATCACCTATGTATATGCATTTTGTATAATATGTTTTGAGTTGTGTCTGTATACCATATAAAGTTGAGAGTGTTTTAAACTTGGCCACTTTAAGTGAGAGCTGATGGTACTTGCTTTTAAACTGTGATACAGGAGTGTTTGTTTTCTACAACCAGTCATCTGGAATGAAGTTTTAAAACATCCAATTTCAGTTCTTGGAAAAAAGAGAAATCTGGACGATATCTGTAGTGAAGGTGAGAAGGGAAGCTAGGGAATTGGAGTCCACAGCTGCATTCCTGGATCTACAAAATCCAGATCTAAATTATTTGAGTACAGTACGAAATTGTTTGCGTTACTGTGGTGACAAGCATTGTTTAAGGTTAGGTTCAGTCTTTAAAGTCATTATACTTGAATATACCTGAGGCATTAGTGTATGTTACAAAAACTTCTGATTGATCATTTAAGATTGTAAATCTGAAATAGAAAATAGTTTTATTGTCTAAATGTGTAAGACCTACCTATAGGTTTGATAATTGAAGATTTGTTGCTTATATCTACTGCACTTTTTTTTGTTAGTTTGTGCAACTTTATTCTGACACATAGCTAATAAAAGGTATTCTAGTAGTTATCCTTACATGTTGACTTGATGTGGTTTCATTGCTGGGTGATGGAATTTGCTGCTTTCTGCATCCATTTAAAAAAATGGTGTGAAAGCTGATTCTGAACAAATCACTCTTGTCACCCAACAATACACATAGCTGCAGCAGTAGAAGGACAAAGAAAATGGAGGAATCCTTGCACTTGGATGATGTGACAGTACAGGTTTTATTTCTGAGCTGTTCTGGTCTTTCATCTCAGCCATATACTTTATCTTCTGCTTTGAGCAGATCAGACATGAGACAGCTGTGATCTGAAAGGTAGGCCACCCAAAATTCACATGGTGCTGTGTCAAAGTTAATGTACTCTTGACTCACAGCATGACAACAGACTCAGTAGAGGACAAGTGTCTTTGATTTAATTATTGAAAAGCTGTCCTTTGGAGGGATGGATTTTACTTCTTGAGCATACAGGCATGTTCAGGATTTTACTTCTTGAGTGAAATGTTTCTTTCCTGTAAATCATTTTTCCTGTCTTGGTATGTGAGGAAAAGTGTTGCCTGTATATGCTTCTCTTCATTCTTTTTTTTTTCTTGCCACCTCCTCCATCATATTTATAGCACATTGATTCTCTTGCTACTGGGATTGTGGCAGTTGCTACAAGGATTAGGGAGAGCTATCCTCTTTCTCCTGAAATGTAAGTGCTTCCCAGAGGCATAGTTTGGTTCCCTTAGAAGTGCTAAAGGGACTAGAGGCTGGATACTGGTCAAGTGCAGGTGTGTCTGCAGC
>NW_009933403.1:11364-27711 GCF_000696875.1 Nestor notabilis
CTTGGTGCCTCATGGTTTGCTCTTGTGTTGTCATCTCCTAGTTTTGCTGTCCATTCGCGTTTTGCTTGGTGTATGTCTTCCTCTGTAGCATGACCTCCTTCTAAGGATCACTTAAAATGATTTAGAACATATTTGATGTTACAAGGATATGGGCATAACTTAAAGTTTCTGCCTTCCCAGATTCCTGTGGCTCACTGCAGTTGCAGCTTTTGACTGTTACCAAAAGATTACAGTTCAAAAGGTGATGAAAATTCTTTGCAGCTTCAATCCAGAAAGGTTTCACAATATCAGTTATTTATTCAGGCTGATTATGAGTGGATTAGCCTCAATGATCTAAGCAGCTTTTCTCATCAATGTTCCTAGTCGTTTCTGTATTACAGTCTGAAGATCATTTACATTAAAAACAAACCAAAAAGAGCAATATTCCTTATAGGAAAAATTGGAAAGATTCTTGGTCTTAAAAGAAATAAACAAGCTAAATAGCCTTACAGTGTTCTAATATTATCTCAGTGATGTGTTTACGGTAGAGCTTTTCATTATTTATCTCTCTTTCCATAGCTGTAAAATTGTTGGCACTTCCAGAGCAGGAGAGAAACGGGAGGAAAATGGACTCATTCGTTGGTTTTGGGTTTTGTTTGTGGGGTTTGTTTTTTGTTTTGTTTTGTTTGTTTTTTTGTTTGTTTGGTTTGGTTTGGGTTTGTTTTTTTTTTTTTTTTCTGATGTGTATGGCTGAATTAGGTCTTTTAAAGAGATTTGAAAGAGCAACTTAAGGGGAGGAGGGGAATCAGATTTAAGATTATTTTAGCGATCAAGGTAATGAAATTCAAAGTCAAAACCTCTTCCCTCTTTTTAAAACCAGTGTTGCTTTTATAATATCACAATGACAGATTCTGAAGGGCTTCAGAGGTATGACTCCCAGAGCATGGTCAAAGAGAAACACTGCTTTAAAACTTCTAGTCAGGTGGAACCTGATCCCCAGCTGAGGCTTACTGGTAATGGCTGGTGGTGCAAGACTGACAGTAATTTGTCCTGATCTGTGCTGAGTAAATCACATCTGATAGCATGAAATTAAATTAACTGTATGCTGAAGTGATGGGTGCTTGCTTTTTTTTTTTCCCCCTCTACTTTTTTTTTTTTTTTTAATTCTCCTTAATTCCCAAGCAAAACCTGTACCAGATCGTTTCACTATTGACAAGACAACACTGTTAGAAACATAGTGCTAGTCCAATACCTGAGTAAAATGCATTGACAGGTAATTCATGAGGGATTTCCCTTGACAGTGCTAAGGAGTTAAGGGTGTAATACAGCTGAGTCAGCTCTTGTGGCTTCTCTGGAAATACATCAGAGATGTGTGTTTGTAGGTAAAATACCCTTCCTGGATGATCACAGAGGGAAAGCAGTGTTCAAACCTCTCTCTAGAAGTACTGGAGGAGATGTGTCTGGCAAAGAGGGGAGCTGGACACCTAGATACAGTTTTTGAAAGACTCTGAAAAGCCAAGAGAGTTAAAACAGTGTAGTAGCAGTTCGTTCTTTCTTCCTTTTTTTTCTTAGTTTTTACAGATAATGTTAGAAAGAGAATAAGTTGAGCATGACTTCTTACCAGTCTTACCTATCCAAGTTAGTTTGTATTTACACAAACTGCAGTAGAGATAATTTTTTTTTTTTTCCTAAACGTCTGTTAAAATTTTGAGAAAGTCACGTAATTTGTAAACCCCTTGAATGCTGCAGTAAGAGTCAGCCTTTATCGATTTTGCTAATTTACTTTATGGCCAGCTGCTGTTACTAGCTAATTGTTATGGTGCTCAAATTAAAAACTAAGACTTCTTTTGAATACTGCCAATACAGCTATAATAATCTTTCTGCGTTAGTGTTTGTTAGAACAAGCATTATGTTGAATTGAACTAGGTATCTAATGGGTGTAGAAATATATGTGCTTGTCTTTAAAAAAACCCATGTATTATTAACAATGTGAAGATGTTAAAGAATGAATGCTTGAAATGATGAAGTACAGGTTCTGCAAAGCTTGATGGTGGACACTTTAGCTTTTTATATTATTTTCATTGAGCTTATGTTTTGAATACCTGATAGATACTGCACAAGCCACACTGTTATTTAGGAAAATAGTTTGAATCTATAGAAGATGACAAATCTGAGAGAAGCAAAACTGTGTCATTCCAGTAAATGAGATTTGCAAACAACTGCAACTTGGGAAAGATCATTTTATATTGACTAAAAAACCCTAGAAAGTCTCACATCAGATCTCAGTATAGGCTCTTGCATGAAGGAGGCTCTGGGATTTCTCTAAACTAATTTTCGATTTCACATGCTCTGACAGTTTGGAGCATAGGTCTTGTCTTGTAAGGGATAAAAGAGGACAACACTTGATTGAAAGAATTTTGGTGAAGAGTTCAACACAATCCTTGGCAGCTGCTTGCAATAAAAAACAACTGGTGTTATTTTTAATCTGGATGGATGTGAATTAATTTACCAGCTATCAGATCTCATACTTTTATCTTCTAGATTGAAGAATTGGTGTGCATTTTTGCATTACATATGTATGGATATACATACATGGGTATTCATACAGGGTATGATTGTATTATTCCCTGTTAATAAGCTCAGTAAACCCTAAGACATTATTTCCAAAGACACTATTTGTATATTACTATGTTTCTTAAGTCTTTTAAATAATGTTTGTGATACTTTTCAGAGCCATCCTTTTTATAGCATATTTCAGAATCCAGAAAAGAACCTAGTAGTGGGAATTTGTTATCTTGGGGGCAAGCAGCAATTTTTTTTTGTTTCTCTTCCTCACGTATATACAAGGATCACAGCTATCCTTTAAACAACATGTTACACAACTGATTATCTTCCATTTCCTTCTCTTTCCTTCTTTGTAACAGTTTGTCTTTATTATTTATTTCTCGTGGTACTACTGTATCACACAGTGATCCTTGATCCGGATTTCTCTATTTTTATTTTAACTTGGTGAAAAAACAATACCGATCAATTTGATAGAGACAAGTCCTTGTGGAACTGCACACTTACTGCATCTTTGTAGGTATTATTTGGCAAAAGTATTAACAGTAAATGATTAAGCTGATGAGATGGCCTTAAGGTGTTAGTTTGAAGCATAAAAAGGCAGCATGAAAGACTGCACACAGAAGCTTTTAGGGAAATGTAAAAAATCGGAAAAAAAGGTTAGCACTAGGGATAGATGTCATCTGAGAGGGTTACAACTGCTCAGAATATTGTGACTGGAAGTAAAGTGACAGTTCATGGTTCTTTTTAAAAGGAATAAAATGGTTTTAATCTACCTAAGTAATTAGTATTATTTTAAGTCTAGTTCTGCCTCACAGTGAAAAGTTACATGCTATTCAGGAAACTTATTAAAAATGTTATCTTTTCATCTTCAAAAGCCATTTCTCAAGCAAGAGTTTGGGTGCCTTCATTTGAAAATACTTTCAAGATTGTGCAGTTTATGAATAATCTGGTGGGCTGTGTACTAGAAGAAAAGTGCTCACATTGGATTCTGCTTTTCTTAGCAGAGAGAGGGGAAACCTAGCAAAAGTTAGCAAAGTTACCCTCATAGGTTGTTAGAGGGACCTGCCTTTCTCAGTAAACTGTGCAGAGGATTTAGGCAATTATGTTAAACAGGTTTCCTCATCTTGCTCTGACTTTCCCCGTCTCCATGTTGTGTTTCCTAGTTTTAAAAGGTAGTGGATTGGTTTCCAGCTGATAGAATTGTATTATAGAGGCACTGCTCTGCTTGCCTCTTTTCTGAGGTTTTATTATTTTGTTAACAATCTCCTAAGCAACCTTGAAAAAACTACTGATATTTTTAATAAAACCATTGAGTTCTCAGTGTTTAGAGGACTTCAGAAAAGTACCATGTGGAGAGGAAGAAGGATGCCCTAGAGCATTTAATATGACTTGGTGAGCAGCCTATCAGCTAAAACTTGAAAAGAAATGAAGAAAAATTAAAAGAAAAAAAACAATAAATCTATTTGGAATGACCAGCAAGTCATAGAAAAATTTAAGCATGCCTCAAGGTTCAAATATTTTGTGCATGTTTTACCCTTTTGTGCGCTCTAGTTAATGTTCATGGGTTTAACTTCTAATTTAGTAGAATCAATCTGTAATAAAAACAACGTATATTTTCCAGTTCACTCAACATTTTTGAATTCACAGCAGTTAAATCAGCAGTTTCTTTTAGAAAATATTTCAACTACATCTGGCATCCCCAGATATTTTTTGGTGGCTCTTTTGGTGGCACTCCTTCCTCAGTGGGTGCTTCCTTACGGCATTGTGCTCCTGGCAGCCTTGTTTTTTCATGGAAGAGAGAAATCAGGGTATTGAGTGTGCTGAGTGATTACATATCACACAACTGTGTTCAAGGGTAGGTGCCTAGACAATAGCCACTTGAGATAATTTGGAAATCTCTGCAGTTGATGCATTCGTTTTTAATTTCAAACATGCAGACTGTATTTGTTTCATGTTCTAAATTGTTGCTTTTCTAGGTGGGTTTTTGGTGACAGAAGTTAGTTGTTGATTAAATATGTACTTGATGTATAATTTCTAATGGAGAAAAGTTTTATTTGTGATGAAGGTTATTTTGTAAACAAAGATTGTCCTTATCCACGGATGATCAATATTTAATTATTTGAAGGGCTGGGGTGTAGGCAGTGCCTTAAGTGTAGTTTGCAGATCCTGCAACCCTTCTTATTCTTTGAAAGTATCAGTGCTCAACTGTTAAAATGCTAAGCTATTCCTTTTGTTAATTCTGTTTAATGGAAGTGTATCACAAAATCAGTAACAACCCCCCTCCTCCCAGTTTGCAGTATTGCTTCTATTCTTATTTTGAGATAGTCTTTGTTTTAGAGTAAACTTATTTGAAGTGTTTGTAATTGATGGGAGATCTGGTACGTTTTCTTTGATCTGTTGAAGTGTTTTACCAATCAGTTGCCTAGTTCAATGTTAATAACAATGAGAGGGTTAAAAGCAAAGAAATTCCATCATAGTGAAGTCTTCTCACTATTAATTTGGTTAGGTTAGTGTGTTTGAATTTTTGTAGCTTATAGAATAGTCTAAAATATCCAAAAGGATAAATCTTAATGTCATAGCAAATAGCCCTTACAGAAAATTGCAATTCTGTACTTAAAGTTTCCCATAACTGGAAAAAAATATGTTGGTTCTGAACACAGGGATCAGGTGAGTTGTTGGTTTGTTTGTTTGGGGTTTTTTCCTTGGTTTGTTTGTTGTTGGCTTTTTTTTTGTTTGGTTTGGTTTGTTTTCCCAGAAATTTACAGTTATTTTTTTTTTAGTTTGTTGTCCATTATTTTCACAGGCTGATCCAAAAGAGTTGATTCAGATGGTCACAAAGCATGTTACTCAGCATGGCTGTACAGACTGGCCTGAAGAAATCGCAACTTTGATTAATCAGCTGCATTACTACAATGAACGACTTCTGGATTTCACTCAAGCTCAGATTCTGCAAGGACTTGGCAAAGGAGTGGATGTGCAGAGATTTACAGCAGATGGACAGTACAAGAGAGAAACAATACTAGGATTGGCAGAGTAAGTAATATCTATTATGTTTATTTTCTTTATTCTAAAATGGAATTACTTTAAGCTTTATATCAGTTAACTAAATTGAAAGTAGTGCTGACCTTTAGAGGAGTTTTTAAGTTACTGATTGCTTTAGATGTTTACACGGTAATGCTGCTACAATTAGAGCCTTTCCTTTTCAACTACTCCACTTAAATGAAATGTTGCTCAAATAAATGAATCAATAACTTTTAAGTTATTGAAGCTATAACTGTGGAATAACTGGAAGCTATAACTGTGTTTATTAACTGCTTATATTAAAGTTAATCAGGGATGATGAAATTAGAGTATAAGGCGAGGTCTAATCTCTTCCTGTCATCTCCTGTAAACTTGCCTTAGCAGTCAATGAGGGCATGGCCAGGTATGAACATTTGTAATGAACTGTAGTTAAAAAAAAAAAAAAAAAAGGCAAGATAATAAACTGTATTTTACTTAATTTCGTTAAAGCATCTGTGTATTACAATATTTTCCCTCTATAGCCATTTGTAAGTACTGAAGCCTTTGCTGCACGTATTCTGACATTTAGAATGCTTTTGTCTCCTTTCAATTAATCCAAAATAGAAAAAAAGATACAGGATAGTATTGTCTTTTAATTTTAAAACAGACATTTAATTAACATTTGTATGCAGGTACTTCAGGCTGTGACCAAGTCATGGCTGTGCTTGAACTTTATATGATTTGAGGACAGTCACAGTTGAATAGCTGCTAGACTGTCAGTGGAACTGTTCTGTGTAATAAGAAGCTTTTATTATGATTTTTAATCCAATTATAAACTAACTCTATGCATAAAGCTTTTGAAGACGATATTTAGATGTTTATAGTATTCCACCTATGTAGCTACACATAGCTACAATTCCAATAGAAATTTGTTAGTAAAAAAATATTTATATGAAATGCTAAATAAGAATAATAGTATAAACTCATGTTTTGAACACTAAGCTGCTGCTTTGCATCTATAAAATCTGTACCTGCATAGATTCTGACGCTGCATTCATAAGAATAATTTGTAAGTATCTTTTAATGTTTCCATTGGAGTTACCTGTTTTGTATACATTGTTCATTGCGCACATACATCGATAGAATGTCACTGGGTAAATGTAATGTCTTCATATTTATCTATAGTAACTACCGTACAGAAATCCTTCTGTTATTGCAGGTGTTTAGTCTGGATGCAGCATGCTTACTTGCATTATCATCCAAAAGTCCTTTAGCTAGTCTCTTGTAAAAATAAAGTAAATATGAAGAGAAAGTTCCTTACATCAAATAGAGATTAAAACACAGTATGAAAGGATTAGTAAAAATAAGGCTTCATAGGGTGTGGATGAGAGTAGTAGTTCCATATTACGCAGTTGCAAAAATACAGTTAATTACTTGTTTAGCTTAAGCTTCCTTGCTTTAATCTTTTCAGTTGACTCTTAATCTGAATTTTCTAATGAAAACAATGTGCAAATTAAATCTAATTGTATAGCATATTTTTTTCTTATTTTTGAATTACCATTAAGTGCTTCGTGGTTTAAATCTTTTATGAAGGGCTGTTTTCCGGAACAACACCTGAAGGAGATGCTATCTTTTTTACAGACCAGCTTTGTACTATAGTGAGCAATTTCCTAAAACTACTTAACATATAGTTGTCAATTATCTTCCATTTTTGGTGTATTGTCATTACAGCTTATTATGCATTGTTTGTCATATATTTAAAGATCTGTGTGCCTCAGACTTAATCAAGGTTAGTTCTCAAGCAGCTAACAATTTTTTTGGGCAGAATAGGGTAGATTGTATCTGTAAAGGAATTAGGAAAACTAGAGCAAGACTGAATGAGAATTATTGAGTAATCAGTTGAAGTCTCGTGTAGTTTCAGGCCAACTATGGTATATAAGGTTTCAAAATTATTCTTTTACTTGAGGCTAGCTTTTGGTGGGTTTTGTTTGTTTGGGGCTTTTTGTTTGTTACAGTTTGGTTTCTTTTTTTCACTTACTTACCCTGAGGTCTTCAGCCTTTCACTGCTGGTGAACTTAATGATTTAATACCAATTTCTTTCTTGTCTTGTGTCACCAATCTGAAATACTTCTTCTGGATTTTTAGGAAAATTGTGCAATTATCAAGCAATCTGAATTTCATAACCTAGCTTGTGCCTTTAGGGTTCTCAGAACAATTTTGATGCATATGAATTAGATCCCTTTCCAGAAGACTAAACTAGAAGGTCCTGTATAAAGCCACTTGAATCTACTTCAGCTTTTATTAGTGATTTTAGCTTCTGAACCATTGTGTGTACTTTTGCTATACTGCTGTGCTCTATTGCCAGTGTAGACACAGCCTGATGCATTGCTACTATGGAACGAAACAAACAGCCATAGCTTTCCATCTTATTTTCCTCTTCAAACATGAGAGGAAACAAAAGGCTCTTGGCTTAAATCTTCATCTCACTTCTCCTCCAAGTTGGATTTAAAAAAAAAAACCAAAAAAAACATTTTTTAAGGACAGGCCGCTGGAAAAGTGCATCTCATTTCCCCTTATTATGAGTGAATCCAGTGGTGGTTTGTAGCTGATTGATGTCAACAGAAAATGGTGAAGACAGCAAACACGTGCACATGTATGATACAGCTGAGGTTTTAGAGAACAAGACAGGGAGAAAAATAAAATTGAGCTGCCAAATGTTTGTTTCTGTGAGCTTGAAGATAGTCAGCAAAATCCCAGCTGAACGCTACAGCACAGGCATATTTTTTGATACTTTGGAAATTCGTGCTAGCACACAGTCAGGGTGGCTGAGAACCATCCACATGAACTGCTTCCGACTTTAGTTTTGCACCAGTCTTGATGCAGCAGCACACAGGAAGTACATCCAAACTGTGCCTGCACCGGAGCTTTAGGTGGGGATTTCTCTAGCAGTTCTCAGACTCACAGAGACAGGGAGTTAGGGCTGGGCATGAAAAGGGGTGTGGAAAAGAAAGTTAAAAGGTCCTTTGCAAGGTAATGGCCTTTTTTTTTTCAGGTTGTCATTGAGTAGTAACTATATGTTTTTGTCACATCAGTGTTATCTTGGTAATAAATAGCTTCTTGTTGTTCTTCATCTATACAGTATCATTTTCTTAAAACCTTCATTGATTTATGCTGCCATTGCATTCCATTCTTAAGACAGAAGGACAGGATTTTAGTAAGGTTTGTAAAGTGCTAGAGGGAATGGCTAGCATTCAACAAGCCCAACAGCCACCCCTGGTTTGTATGATTGACTAAGTTATTGTTCAACTGAAGTATTCGTATCATCTTCCTCTTTCACTGAATCAGTCACAGAATGGTTGAGGTTGGAAGTGACCTCTGGAGGTCATTTTACCCAATCCTCCAGCTTATCAGGAGCACACTTAGGGCTAGTTGCCAAGGTCCATGTCCAGGTGGCTCCATAGCCTCCTTGAGCAACCTGTGTCAGGGCTCAGTCACCCCCATGGTGCAAAAGTGTTTCCCTGATGTTCAGACAGAACCTCCCATGTTTGTGCATGTTTGTCTCTGGTCCTGTCACTGGGCAACACTGAAGAGAGCTTGGCTACATCCTCTTCATACCTTCCCTTCAGGTATTTATGTACTTTGATGAGATCCCCTCGAGCCTTTTCTTCTCCAGGCTTAACAGTCTAAAAGGCTCTGTCAGCCTTTCCTCATAGGAGAGATGCTCCAGGCCTTTCATCGCCTTAGCAGCCCTTCACTGGACTTTCTCCAGTAGCTCCATTGTTCATTTTAGAACCACTCAGTTAGTTTCAGAAGTTGTTTTCTAAGCAAAGGTTTATTAGATAATTCCTAAATGTCATCTTTTCTTTCTGTCAAGATATTCTGTATCTGAATTGATGATACAAGGAAAGTAATACATTGTATGTTTTTTAATTAATGAAATTATCAAGATCAGTGTTGAGGACTAGCCTGCAAAATAGTTCTGTTAACCTCATCATCTCTAGTGAGTGTCCCATTAACCAGTGGCATACTTGCTGTGCAGGTCTTATATCAGTCTTCACCTTCACTTCAACTAGCAATCTCCTTGCTGACAGTACATCAAATGGTTTCTGGAAAATGCAAAAGAATATGTTCATGTGTTATGATTTGGCAACCACTGTTATGTATCCCTGCATAAAAAAAATCTGCTTTTATGTACTGATCGACAGCCTGCATTAGTGGCTACTAATCTGGAATTTACAATGTACTGTTGTTGTGGTACTTCTTAATGTCAAAAAATAAAGTAGAGCATCTGCCTGTAAAAGATTAGATGACTCTTACTGAGTGTTTTTGAAAAACTTCAGATCATCATCCTCATACGCATACATCGTTGCTTGTTGTGTTAAAAAGTGTTCTTCTGTTAGCATTGAAGTACTGAGTCCAGTTCAAAGAGGTTGGGTACAGGAAACATTGCCATGCTGGAAAATCAGAGGAAAAGGTGCTGTGGCCATTGGAACAGGAGATGTTAGAGAGCATGTGGGATTTTTTTTTCTTTTCTTTTTCCTCTTTTCTTCTGAAATGTATTTTAATAAATATTTGTATTTATCTTAAAATATATTTATTTCTTTTAATTTTAAATCTTGTGTTCTGCCTCCTTTTCTTTGCAATGTAAAGTGCATTACTCGGTGTATTAGTCTGTATTACTGAGTATTACTCAGTGTAAAGTGCCCAATATTTTTCAGGGGTTGTCGTAACTAAAAGTCATTACAAGAGGGTTGTGGATCTTTTGTTTGCTTGTGTGTTTGGTTTTTTGTTGGTTTGTTGGGTTTTTTTCCCCACTATTAGAGCAGTAGCTATAATGCAAAGGATATTCTCGTAGCTGGTTGTGAAGATTTTTCAGCATTATGTTCTTTCCTGGCCTTTTGCTTTTCTAGTCTGCATCATATATCTTACTTTAATTCTTACTTTAATTCTACAATATCTGTAGTAATTATCACAGTGGAACGTAGTGGTGTGTTGGATTGAGCATCTAAAAATTGGAATCAAGATACATGGGTGTGTCAGCTGTTCACCTAAGACAAAGTCTAGCTGTAAGCCTCATTTAGCACAGATCTATGTTTCTAAATGACAAAAACCCCAAAAACCAAAATCTAGTAGGATATGCTATCTAATCTGTAGGGTTTTTTCCTGCTTTCCACTTAGTCGTACATGGATCATGACGATAGTACAGAAAATACACTAAAAGTTACTGTTGCTCCACAAAGTCTGCCCCTACCTTCCAGGATTTTAGAAAATAATATAGAGAATATAAAGAAAATGTTAAATGTAATATAAGGTTGCTCAATTTTATGGAGTTGAGTTTTTTAATTCTGTAAACTAATTTACTGACAGTTGCAACTGTATTTTGTAGTAGCTCATGGTGTGTAAGACTTTTTTCCTTAGTCCCACAAGACTTTTAAATTGAAGAATCTAAACCAACATGGTCAGCACTACTCACATCAAATACAGTTTTTAAAAAGTTGTTCATGACAGTTTATTAGGGTGTAATTGCAAACAGGTAGTTTTGTCTTGGAATTATCCCAAAGAAAAAAAACTAACAAAAACAAACTAAAACCAAACCTCAGAAACACCCAGCATGAGCCTTCATAGTGTAATTTCTATACCAGCCTAAAACCAGGAACCATGTGTGTCTACTTGAACCATACTAACTTCAGTGGATTAGTAAAAATTAATATGAAGTTAACTTAAGGCTTTGATCATTAAACAGATTCTGCATTTATTGTTTTGTTAAAGGGATATACAATAACAGAAAAAATGTTTTTTAATGTCTCTAGGACACTTGCAGTGGGGAGTTGGACATCATCACACCTTTTTCTTAGTCTGTGAATACTTAGAGTGTTTTTGTCTGTGAGCTTCTAGGAAGAGCCTTGAGGACCTAGATGGTGATGCTAAAACTCTGTTGGTGTTGCAACTAAATGAATTAATATGAACTGTTTGTCACACATTACATCCTTTACCACTTTCAAATGAAATGGAAACTGAGGGTTTTGCTTTAGCACAAAGGTTAGACAGAAGCTGTCACTGAGAACCAAAGTGTATGGGGAGTAAGTGCCTGTCTTTGGAATACCTCTGTGGTTTGATTTATTTATTGTTCATTTATTTTATCCCCAAATGAAGCACTGAGTATAAGCAAATGTAAAAAAAACCCTACAAAACCATTACTTTTCTAATGTAAATATTTATTTTCATGTCATGTCTCTAGGGGCTTAATGTAACTTTTGTTTTCTTTCATGTCTCTCCTCCGTAAGAACACTAGAAGAAAATGTCTACAAGATTGCAGTTTCTTTGGCTCAGCGATACAAAGTTCCACTTTGGGAAGTTTATATGACCCATCTGGAATTTTTATTCACTGACAGTGGGTACGTTTTCTCCCTTGCAAATACACGTACCATCCTGATACACAGAAACGTGCTAATCTAGGAGAAAGTGAAGTATACTGCGGTTAGAGCTTGGTTTGTATTTTCATGTTTCTTGTGTTGTAATAGTTTGGGAATTTTTCTCTTCCATGGGATGCTTTTGTAACCAGCTACAGAAACAGATGTACAAGAGAGGGTAAAAGTCTTTATGTGTCTTACTGTTCTGAGTATCCTGGGACTTTTTTTCAGTGCTTAGGTTTCCACAGCTTTGAATGCTTAGTGCTCTCTTCTAATAGCAACTTATCTTTTCGTTATTTTCACAGAACCTTGGAATAGGTCCTGAAGCTCAATAGATTTTTATGTAGTATTTTTTTTAAAATGTTGCTATTTATTGATCTCTCTTCTACATAATAGCAAAGGAAATAAATATATTGGAGCTTCCCATTCACATTATTCATGTATTCATCTCAGTTTCAGGTTTTTTTACAGAAGCAGGGTTATTTACAATATTTCTTTGGAACTCTTCTACCCTACAAAATTATGGCAGACCAGACCCAGGATTGATGGAGGGCATGAGGGGAGGGATGCTTTTTTTTTTTCTATTAGGGGGTTGGTTTGAGGACTTTTTTTGTTTTGCCACCTTTTTTTTTTTTAATTTTTTTTTTGACATTTCGTCAGTCAGACAAGTATTTTTGCCCACTGAAAGATGAATAACCCCATTCAATGAAAGGCTAAGCTACTTGCCTGAATAGTATATTCAGATGACAGTGATGGAGAGCCCCCTGTGTAATACAGCAGCTCTTATTTTCTGTTCTGACAGATGTGATCAAATTAGTCTCATTTTGTTTCAAATTTTAAATTGTGAAAGCAGCATTAGCTTGCAACTGTATTTGTACCTTTCCTACCATTAATTAAAAAGCATTAAAACATTTTATAAAATATGAGGCATAAAACCAAAAGACTCATAGATGTTGGTGCAAGATCTGAGAACATGAAACAACACACTGAGATTTTTTTTTTTGCCGCCTTCAGAAAACAGAGAGGTCATACCCTCTAAGTTTTGGTGCTGCTAAATTATTTAGTGCTTTAAACAAAATAGACTGTCAGGGTATAAACATGGCAACACTGGAGTGAATGTGAAAGAGCCAGCAGACTTCTCTGAGACTAGAATATTACCTAAGGTATTTTGCAGAAGTTGTCTACGTATTTTCTTTGTTCCTGTCCTCCATGAGTTAGTATTCATAGAATTCAGAAATCACTGACATACAAATGAACAACCTTTTCCCTAACGAAATTCAAAAAGGGCTTGAAAATTGATGTATAGTAGGATAATATGCCGCTGAGCATGTTTTTGTTGTATGATAATCTCATTTTAAAGTTGATTGACAGCATATGGCCATTACAGTATATTTTAGTTTTGGGATTATGGCATTAATAATGCATGCCTCGTTATGCATTTATTCTGAACTGAAAAGAAGTTTATTCTAAGACTTAATCCCTTTAACCAAATATGCAGTATTTCTGTAAGCTACTTTACATAGGGGGAAGATCAAAAAAATCACACAGTTTTTATTAACTATTTCTTTGATTACTTGATGACAAACATAACATTTTTCTGTTTTGCTGTAAATTTGAGTCTGATGAAAAAAATGTTTAACATTTTTTTGCATTCAATGGAAGTTTCTTTTGAAGAATATGATCACATTTGATTGCAAAAAACCCTATAAAATGCATTTTATTATTTTAGCAAGAGGAAGGTTTATATTTGCCTGTCACAAAATCTGTTATTCCAGAATTTTTCTGAACAGCATAATGAACCCTTCTTATCCATCACCATTCCCACCCCCAAAACACATAGCAAACCTCTGTAAATCCTGTCTATATAATTTAATGTCCATCTAGCCTTTAGTTTGAACTTTAGGTGTGGACAGAAAAATACATTCAGATCACACTCTTGAAATGCTTCATGTCAAAGTGTCTCTTTTGTCTGTTATTAAGAATGAATGATGCTTTATTTCCATTAATATTGTACTTATTTCCAGTGATATGATAGAACACTTAACAAGTAATAAGAAGTCAGAGAATTAAAATAATGCTTGCAGGTTAGCAACCTAAATCGGGAAAGTTCTAGACGTAAAAATAACTCAAAATAACTTATTCTCCCTCAGAAATCAGAGAATATTTTTTTAAATGAGAGAAGGTTGTGTTAGGGGTATATGCTGTAAGAAAAATCATCTTTAGGAATGAAACTGAGACATATTTTGCTTGGATACAAAAGAGAAAAGCTAACTTACATGTGGTATTTATACTCGGGAAAACTTGATGCTGAAATTCTAATTTAATCAGTTTTAGAGATAGAGGAAAATCAAATGGGATTAGAAGACAACCGATTTCCAAGTGAAATGTACTAGCTAACATGGCATATGATTGGACTCTGGGGAGAGTCAAGGTGGTAGTCATTTGTAAGTTACATCTTTCCTCAGATTTTGGGTGAAACTTTCAGTTGAGAATGGTATGGACTTAAGATGAGACTTGCTTGATATGCACCCATTTTTCTCCCAGCTGAGGAAAAAAAGAAGTGATTGCATTCAGCTATCTTTTATGTAGTCAGCTGGAGGTGTCTGAATTCATGCTGTGAAAGAGCTAATGTATTCTTTTCAAAAGGGCCAGGAAAAAAATTTCCTGAAGCAGTGAGACTGGCTGAGGTCAACCCAAGGCTTGCTGATGTTTTCATAAGCTTTCAGGGATGACAATTTGAGAAGCAACTTGATAAAACTGTCAAATGGAATATGCTAAGCATGAATAATAATGTCAAATAGATTAACTAGTAGGCAAGAGCTGATTTTCAGTGGTAATATCTCTCAAAGCATGCCGGCTGTTCATTTACTGCAGAAAATAGAATATAATAGATTGTGAGAACTTGTAACTGGGAATAGGATTTTCTAGCATCATTCATCACAAGGTTGGTGGGGGTTTGGGTTGTTTTTTATTGTTTGTTTGGGGGGTGGTTTTTTTTTGCTTTTGTGAGATTTTGATTGGTTGGTTTTGGTTGGGTTTTTTGTTTAAGTCTTCCCGTACATATACTCTGGATATATGTCTACCTTTGCATATATCTGTACTTAAGAGATGTGAAATGCTGCTTTGTGTCCCACTTCAGTATTCATGATCTTTAATCTGCGTGTTCAGGTCATCAGATAACAAGATTAGGAAACAGGAGAGCTCCTTAGGTTTTGTTTATGAAGAGTAACAACTATCTAAGTATTTACGAATGAGTATTTACGCTTTCAAAATATCTTACACAGTTGTACCTTAACCAAAGAAAAGTATTTTCCTGTCTCCTAAAGAATCTTTCTTGTCACATCCAGGTCTTTAAAGCTAAAATTATTTCTAAACACAGGTTATCGACACTGGAAATAGAAGAAAGAGCACAAAGTCTTGGTCTGTTTGAGACTTTGAAAACAAGTCCTGAAACATTACATGAGCACATGGTTAAATATGTTTACCCAAGTATTGAAGGCAGAGATCATCAGCGGTTGCTTTATTATTTTACGCTCCTTGAAAACTGTGGTTGCTCAGAAGTGGTGAAGCATGCTGTTAAACCTGAAACGCACATTCGACTCCTGAAGAAATTCAAAGCAGTTGCACCAGGTAGGAGAGTTCCTGTTTCTTTTCTTCATAGCTGTGTTTATTTTTCTTTTACATGAGTGTTGACATGATTATGCTCATCTAGTCTATACTCTCCAGGTCATTTCCAATGAGCATATCAGATGAATGCAAGTAATTTAGTAGATTAGTCGTATTTTATAGGACTAAGTTTCTTCTCTTTGTGTTACTGGAAATTGAGTTTACTCTGTCACAGCAAGCAAAAAAATATTAAATCCGGGTTTCTGTGGGTGGTGCAAGTTAAAATTATTGGCAGTGGTTCATAGTGAATTTTTGAAGAAGAAATGCAGACCTCCTAGGGCATAATTTTTAACAACATAAGTTTAACATGAATATTCTCAAAGAATTTAAGACAGTTTATATTTCAGAAGTCTAAATTATACGATTTATTAGGAACCTCGTGTATCAGACACTAACTTTGCTGCAGAATTTGGAGAGATTGTGCATATGAATTCATGTACTGCAGGAAGAAAAAAGGCAATGTTTTTTGGGGGGAGGAGGGATTATCTTCAGTTCTTATTGATTTGTTTAAACACTCAAGTTCTGTGATGCTTGTCCAAGAAAAATCTGTCAGAAATTATTGTTTGCCTTCAAAGCTAGTTTTAAATATTTCCGAAAAAAATGTTTGTTTTGTTTTGTTTTGTTGAGTCCTAGGACCATACATCAGACTTAAATGAATCACTTTGTATGGTAAAAAAATTAAATCTATTGTATTACACCCCTAATTAAAATTCTCAGTGTTCAGCAG
>NW_009933403.1:27742-28960 GCF_000696875.1 Nestor notabilis
AGGGTTTATAGATAGCAGTCAAGGAGCATCAAAGTATTTGTAGAGGCCCTAAGTATGTGAAGAAAAGCACAGCAGTAAAAGCCAGTGGTTTTAGGAATTGTATGCATAGAGAGTAAAATAGTATTGTTGCTAGAAATCTTTTGTCGTTGCTAGAAGAATTTGCAAGAGTTTTCTTCCTGTAGGAACCAAAGTAGTAACAGGACTCTTGTATCATATAGATTAATGTAAATGGGTTTACATTTCCTGTCTCTAGTTAACCTTACTTAGTTTACTTGTGGGCAGTGCCTTGCATTTCCGCTGAGATGGGTAGTAAGTACCAATCGTTACATGATCAGAATACCCATTTTTTGATTAATGAAGACTTATGTCTTGAGGTGCATGAGGTTTTCTAGATTTTATATAAAAAAAAAATAGTGGAGCTATTGTATATGATGTATGTATCTTCTTGCTTCTTAGATTATCCCCATTTTTAGTTTGTATCAATATGTGATGTTAAAATATGTTCCAGGGGATTGAGAGATTTCACACACATCAAGACATAAAATCCCAGGGTTACCTGTATACAAACCTGACTTTGTCCCCAGTTTGCCAGTATGTATGATTGTAAATGAGATATAATAGAGTCTTTCCAGTACTGTAGATACTGGTTTAGTACTGATTGTTTTACACATAGTTTCAGTAGACTTAACTGTGAATAACTTGTTTGCGTCTTTCTCCTTCTGTCAATAGGTCTCAATTACAAAAAGCTAACAGATGAAAATGAAAACCCTCTGGAAATACTGGAGCCTGTCCTTACAAGTCAAAATATCCTATCTATTTCCAAACTGGCTCCCAAAATTCCTAAAAAAGATGGAAGCATGCTGTCACCAAGCTCTATTTATGCTGTCTGGTTACAGAAACTTTTTTGGAATGGCGATCACCATCTCATTAAAAAAATACCAGAAACTATGAATGAGTGGCTACATGCGTACGATATGTGTTCAAAGTACTTTGATAGACTTGATCCTGATGATATTGTCGCTTTTATTGATGAAATTACATTTTCTTCAAAAGCTGTCACAAAGGTAAGCAGATATATGTGAAGAATTTCAAGCCTCAGGTGAGGCTCTCATCTTTTTATGACTTCCAGTATAAACCCCAGATTTTTATAGTTAGAGTAATTAGCTCTGTGGATCAGAGTTTTTGATGTGACCCAAAGTCCCTGTATTCTGGTTCAGC
>NW_009933403.1:29049-37296 GCF_000696875.1 Nestor notabilis
CGGCCAGGGACAGGGACAACTTCCACTAGAGCAGGTTGCTCAAAGCCCTGTCCAACCTGGCCCTGAACACTGCCAGGCATGGTGTAGCCACAGCTTCTCTGGGCAGCTTCTTCCACTGTCTCACCACCCTCACAGTGAAGAGTTTCTTCCTAATGCCTAATCTAAATCTCCCCTCTTTCAGTTTAAAGCCATTACCCCTTGTCTTGTCACTACATCCCCGTGTAAAAAGTTGCTCTCCAGCCTTCTTGTAGGCACCCTTTAGGTACTGGAAGGCTGCTCTAAGGTCTCCCGTGAGCCTTTTCTTCTTCAGGCTGAACAAGCCCACTTCTCTCAGCCTGTGTTCGTAGGAGAGGTGCTCCAGCCCTCTGATCATCTTCATGGCCCTCCTCTGGACTCATTCCTGGGGGCCCCAGAACTGAACACACTACTGCAGGCGGGGTCTCAGGAAAGCAGAGTAGAGGGGCAGAATCCCCTCCCTTGACCTGCTGGTCACTCTTCTTTTGATGCAGCCTGGGATTTGGTTGGCTTTCTGGACTGCAAGCGCACACTGCTGGGTCATGTTGAGCTTCTCGTCAACCAGCACTTCCAAGTCCTTTCCTTCAGGGCTGCTCTCAATCCATTCTCTGCCCAACCTGTAGTTCTGCTTGGGATTGGCTTGACCCAGTTGCAGGACCTTGTACTTGGCCTTGTCGAGGAGGTTCACACGGGCTTGCCTCTCAAGCCTGTCAAAGTCCCTCTGGATGACATCGCTTCCCTCCAGTCTGTCAACTGCACCATGCACCTTGGTTTCATTGCAGATTTGCTGTGTGCCCTCCTTGCTGCCCTACAGATCTTGAATGCCACCATTTCATGGTCACTGCAGCCAAGCCTGCCCTTGAACTTCGCATTACTCACCAGCCCCTCCTTGTTGGTGAGAACAAGATCCAGCATAGCACCTCTCCTCATTGGCTTCTCTTTCACTTGGAGAAGGAAGTTATCATTAATGGATTCCAGGAACCTTCTGGATTGCTTATGCCCTGCTCTTTTGTCCCTCCAACAGATATCATGTGGTTGTATTTATGTATTTTACTTGTGCTTGTCCTAAAATTCATTTGGCCACAGGCTTGTGTTTTGTACCAAGCTTTTGCATTCTGAATAGGATGCTCCACAAAGAAGCATTCTGGGCCTATGCTTATGGTTTCTTAGCACTGTAATAATATAGATGATAAACTGTCATAATCTCCATCTGGCTGAAAGTCTGTGATTGAAATAATGTGCTTTCATGTCCATAACATATATTACCAGATCTGTAGTTTCTTGTTGCCCAGTGAAACCTACTTCTAAGGATATTTCTAACATAATGCTTTCTTATGCATCTACTGCCAAGCACAAACAAGGGATTTCTTAGGTATTTCCTTATTAGAAGATCTTGAGATGTCTTCACTAACTTCTTCTGAAATTAAAAGATAAGGAAGAGGAGGTGTTTAGTGGAGTTTTTATTTGGTCTCTATCTTCTCTGTTCTGGATTGTGCTCATGTTCCGCAGGTGTTTATTCACTGTGTTCAATGAGGTGAGTTCAGATTTGTTCCCTCTTTGGATATTGTTGTCATATTTCCACAATATTACTAGAAATGTATTAGAACACATCTACCCTGTATCTGTACCACAATTTCATATGCAAAAAATTTACATTGAAATTCTGTGAATATGGAAATCTTTGTCAGCACAAGATTTATGCTTTGATCTGTTTGTCATGCTAGTCGAACACATTTTATCACTAGTTCCATCAGCTGTCTCTTAAGCCTGTTCAGCAGAACTACTGTCTTGTTCAGATGCTTTGATCCTCTTTATCTCATACTCATACTGAGTGTTTCATGCTTATCAGGAAAGACTGACACTCACCCTGAGATCTCAGTTGCCAGACCTGACCTTGGACTGTGGTAGCCAGGGAATGACTGTTGTCTAATGAGAAGGAAATACTGTCTTCACATGTGATTGCTGCTAGTGACTACTTGAAATTCTTGCTATTAATGTACCTTGCTATACTAAAGAGGTAATCATCATTTGCTTCCACACTCGGACATTAAGCAGAGGCCACTTAAGCTTTGTTCTTGTGTGTGTGTGTGGTTGTTGTGTTTTCTGGTTTTTTTTCCACCAGCTTTTCCATTATCACAACTCTTCTTTGGATCCAGTATATCAGCATGCATTTTCAGCTGAAGAAGGTCAAGATTGATGCACTGGTTTTGTTCTGTTTGTGGTAAATGAAACGGATGAAATCCTTTTCATCAGTACCCTTTTCATACACTGAGGAACAGAAGCTCAGTGCTGCAAACAGTGAGAGTGCCTGCTTCTGGTACTTACACTCAGAAATGCTTTTAATTCTGAGTAGCTGTTCAAGTTTTTCTGAGTAAATAATTATTCAATCCACTTCCATACTGGTAAGCATAGGCTAATTGCGTGTATGGAACGGATTTCTCCCAAAAAAGGAGATGTTCCAAATATTCAGTGGAACTGCTGCATGTATTTTTGCATACATTTTGAGTCTGACATATTTTCTTCCAGTGGATCTGTTTGCTTTTTAAATAATGCTGACATCATAGATTCTTAATTATAGTAATGATCATATCAACTTTTTTCTCTCAATGATTTTCCATTTATTTCCCTTTGTGTGTGAAATATTTTAGGTAATTTGGGGATTTTTTTTTTTAATTCCTTTGTTGCCAGCATTCTATTTATTGTGCTAGATAGTCGGTAATGTCCTCAAAGAACCATCTGTTTCAAAGCTCATAGGTCATTGCCCTGATGTTTGTTGATTAGCAGTACTCTGAAAAAAAAAGCCCAACACAACAAAAGCAAAAAACCAAAATCACAACTGAAAACAATTACTTTAATTGTTGTGTTTTCATTATTGAACATGCATTACAGAGATGGGCACATTATGTTGATTAGGAAGAACATACTATAGTTTCAGATGGCAAAAGTAGAATAAAAAGCAGCAATATCATCCGTTATGTCTTCCATACAGAAAAAGAAGGTGAAATTGCCCTTATATGGGCTCCTGCAACATTCTGTAGGCTTGGCCACGTTCATTCAAACTATGGCTGATGACATTTTTTGTTTACTGTTCCATCCTTTATAGTTTCTTTTCCAACTTCTGATACAAAGGAAGAACTTTGCTTGCAACTTTATGTTTTTAATAGAAAGGTTGGATCTTAATTTCTCTGAGTCAGTAATGCTTTTCTGACAGTTTGCTTCTTGCTTAAGCAGGAATACAGTGTCCACATCTTGACCACACACCGAATGAGTGTAGAATGAGAACCTGTTACAGCTGGATATTAACCTACACCATTTTCTCCTTCAATTTTAATGAATTCGAATGCCATTTTAAATAATTGTATCAAAAAGAAAGTTCAAAGTAAGATTCAGTATCTGGTCTGGCTGACTGACTTTATAATACTGTATGAAATGCTAAGGAAAGAGGCAGGGCGTGACATTGCCTGAAGATGTACAAGGAATGTGTTAATAGTATTCTTGCATAGCATGACTGCGTTCAGATGTTACCTTCTGAATTACTTGGCTTCTTTTAGCACTTTTTATTACTGTTCTCCAGTTCAGTTGGTTTTTCTTGTCTGACCTTGTTTTCTTCCTGGTTATTGACAGTATTTCTTTTTCTAAAATCAGTACATTTTCAGGTACTTTCTTGTGCCATGCCATTAATAGTTATTTTAATTAAATATACTTCGAGACTGCATAATAAGAAACTTCATGAGTAATGTCTTTTCTTTAACTGGTTCCTTATGTGGATTAGAACTTTACCCTGATCTCCAGAACTGTAGTAGATCTGTCAGGGATGGAATTACCTTTCTACACGACAGCTTCTGTGGGGCTGTACTTTGGATTTGTGACTAAACCAGTGTTAATAACTCACTAGTGCATTGCTTGCACAGTGTCAAGGCTTTCTCTTTTTCTCAACAGGCAAAAACTGGGGAGGGGCCACAGCCAGGACAGCTGAACTGGCTGGCCAGAGGTGCCTTCTGTGATGTATAACATCACGCTCAGCAGTAACAAACAGGGGATTGGAGGGTGTGTTCCAAGGTTGCTTGGGGATTGGCTGGGCATTGGTCTGCTTGTGGGAGGTGGTGATTGATTGCCTATGCATCACATAGTTTTGGTTTGTTATTTTTTTCCTCTTCATGTATTAGACTATTTTTATCTTGATCCACAAGTTTTCTTGCTTTTGCCTTTCTTTTTCCAGTCCCCCTGTAGGAACTGGGAATCATCTTTTTTTATTCCATAACTGTTTAATCCGCTTCTGAATTAACTAATGTAGTTTGCTTTCCATTCCGGTATATTTGGTTGATGGACAATATAAAGCTGGGATTTAGTGGCAGAGATGGGAACTGGACCAAACTGTTCCATCTGAACATTAGGAAACATTTTTCATTGTGAGGGTGGCTGATCACTGGCACAAGTTGTGCAGGGAGGTTGTACAGTCTCCCACATTGGAGATACTCAAAAGCTACCTGGGCATAGTCCTAGGCAACTGGCTCTAGGTAGCCCTATTTGAGCAGGGGCTTCGGACCTGATGCCTTCCAGAGGTCCCTTCCTACCTCAACCATTCTGTCTTTCAACATTGCTGGCATCCCAGGTCCTGTTGCAATAAACGGAAAGGAGCTATTTCCATAATCTCAAAATTGCATGTACTGGGAATAGGAGCGGCAGGGTCAGCATCTTCATGTGCAAGTGAATGTTACTGGTACAATACTTCATTAAGAATACTTACATATTCTGAAGGAAGGAGGTGTCTGAGATGAGATTTTACCCTGACGAGTGAAATCTGTTGAGCTGAAATAGTACGTGATGTTCCTTGATTTGAAAATGAGAGAAAACATATTTTTTTAGGATTTTTCATAACATGTTAGAGCCTATAGAATTAAGAAGAAATTTAAACTGTAAAAGCTTTTAAAAGTAAAACTTCACACACAAACAAAGAATGAACCAGCCCCTAAGCTACTTTTATTTTTTTTTACTTTATTATGGATTATGATACCAAATCTCATTACTGAAGCTGACTAGAAGTATGGAGGACAGTCATTCATGTTTTGGAATAAAATAACTAGAGAAACGATATGTCAGAAGTGCTTCATTTTGGCACTAAGCAGATAGGAATTTACGATTAAAATAGACTTGGGAAGAACCTGTATTCTTTTCTTTTTAATGCTTTGTTCTGTATCTGTTTACAGCATCATGACTTCTAAACTGGCAGTGTATTCACGCTGTTCTCTAGGATACAACGGTTAGATGGATTACTTAAATTGTTTGCCTTTTGCGTCTCTCTTAATTGCATTTTGGACATTAGATAGTACAGTAGAAGGGGGGAAATGAATAATGTAGCTGTTTCATCTTTTATCATGTTTGCAAAATGGATATGTAAATCCATCTGTGGTCATTAAATTTTAATATGATGTGAGAAGTATTGCCTTTTCCTTGCTTACAGCATATCCTGATATTGAGACCTTGTTCAAAGTAACAAAATCATATTTAATTACTTTAGGTGGAAATGGAACTGAGTTGCATTGGAACAGAATGATAAAACATCCTTTGTATTTACCCTGTTAATACTGACAAGTTTGCTTAGTTCTTACAAGAATGTCCACCCATTTTGCTTTTATCATTAAAAATCCAGTAGACTATTACTGTGGTTTGCAGCAACAGCATGAAAAATGAGGAGCAAACCTTACATCTTTGACTGTGATTTTTCAGGGATTTTGTTGGCTTGTTTTTGGTTTGTTTTGTCTTGGTTGGTTGTTGGTTTGGGATTTTCCAGGGGGAAGTATATAAGCTGAAAACTTTCCGGTAACTAAGCCTTATCAAGCTTTCTATGGCTTTAGGGTTTTATTTTTTTTTTTTTTTTAGTTTAATTTATAATGTAAACATCAGTTTAACTTTATTATGATACTATAGCAGTTTAATTTTCTTCTTTATGTGGTCATTCAGCCTCTTTCCTATTCAGTGTTCCATACAGAATCAAGCTCTTTGTTTGCTATTTCTTGTTTATGCCTTTTGATTAAAATTATATGTCTTTGTCCAGTATTCCAGTAACTAAGATATCTGATATTTAAAGTACCTAAAGCTGTGGGTTTAGGCAGGGGAGACACCCACCCATTAGATAGTATCCTTAAAACTGAAGTTAGAATCTAACAAATCATACATGAATTTTTAAAATCGTATTTCAAACTTTGTTTTGGACTTACAGGTGAAACTGTGTCTTTCTTGACTTAGAGGAACAACAGTTTGCTGAAACTAGTATATCTAGTTTTACAGGTCTTTCAAAGTAGTAACTGTTTTGTATAACTTGTGGTTTAAATAGGTTGATTTAAAAGTTGTGGACCTCCCATTGTTTTTTGCTTAAAACTAACCTTAAGTTAATTTTCAGTATTTGGGATTTTCAGTTAATCCTGTAAAATGATCCCCTGACATCTCTCAATTAAAATTTATTACATGGTGACAATCTACAAAATAATAAATATTATTGGGGAAAATAATTTTCACATGGTTTAAAATGAGCCAGATTCAACCTCCCGTCAAAGGAAAGACAACAGAATAAAGTAATGGAATGCTGATATTTTTAAAATAAATTACAAATAAAGTTGTTTCTCATAAAATACTTCATTTAATTTTATGCTGTGCTGTAGAATAGTAGAGCAACCTGACTTCCAGGCACTGCTGTAATACAAATGGTACTGTACAGGTGATGGATGATTGAATATCAAGTAATCTTTTTCAGCTGCCGGTTGAAGCCAGGATAGAAGTGACTAAGAAGGCTATTGGGATAGTCATCCATCTTTCTGAAAAATCAAGGAAAAAAACTTTGGAGAATGATATGGAAGATGCTGAAAATCCATCTGTTGCTTATGAAGAAACTCTGAATCACTTACAGCAATCTCTTGCTCATCTGGAAACACTCACTCATAGTTTTATCACTTACTTGAAGAACAGCAAACAGGTAATGATTACAGATCAAGTGCTTGTTTTGAGTGTTACCATGACTAATAGTGATGGACATCAATCTTCTGTCCTATTTTATTAAAGTTTTCTATCTTTGTTTTTGTTGACCTGTTTTTTGTAAATTCATGTCTATCAATCTTTTCTTTTTCATACTATATGCTAGACCTTGATAGAAAGACTCTGAATGATAACAGCCGTGTAAATAAAGAGCACACTGATTTATGTTCAAAAATTATCTGCTCACAGGATACATTACAGAAGTATGGGTATTTATATGATTTGTCAAGGTCAGAGAAAGAAAAAATCCATGACCAAGCAGTTGCTATGTGTATAGATGGTCAACCCCTGGACATGATACAGCAGTTGTTAAAAGTGGCTGTTGGAGATCTAGGCCTTTCTCCCAAGGATATCGTCCAATGTGCTGTTAAAAAAATTGTATGTATATTAAGGTAAGTACACAGCCACAATGCATGCCAAAAATCTGTTTTCTGAGGGTGGTTGGTTTGGGTGGTTTGGTTTGGTTTTTTTGTTTGTTTTGTTTTGTTTTTGCAGTAAGTGCTTGTTTGCTTTGAATGTCTGGATGTTGCAAAAATGGGGAACAGAATGTAAGTTCTTAGATCGTTTATGCTCCTTTTTACCTGTAATTTCATACTCAGGTAAGACAGTTATATTTTTTCTCAGTTTGGGAAGCCCAGGCAATGTGAACAAGGCAAGCCACAGAACTTATTCTATTCACTGGAGGGTGCTTTTTGGTTAAAAAAATTGGCTTTACAATATTATTCTGTTATGCATGTGTGCAGTCGTGGTTTTTTGGCAAATCTACAACTGCACATAATTCTTCCCTCTTGAACAGAATCAAAAGGCATGTTTGTTGCAGATACCTTCACGGGGGTATTTGGGCAGTAGTGGCCTAGCAATGGCTGTTGCCACAACAGCTAGTGTTACAGGAAGATGTACAATTTCCATCTTTGGAATAATTTGCTGGGTTGTTCCTGGGAGCTGTTTTGGGGGTTTGTGTGCTTGTTTTTATTTGCAACATTTTGAAAAATGTGTTCATCATAGCCTATACATTTTTCTTGCTGTTCTAATAAAGAATGATTCTTAGAGTTTTGCTCTTCTTCCATCTCCCTTGTGTGCCCTATCTGCACATTAAAGAGCAAGTCAGTGCTTTATGCTTCCAACAGCACTGAAGAGCAACAATGATAGCCTAAAACCCCCCTGACCTGCTAACTTAGAATCATAGAATCATAGAATCATAGA
>NW_009933404.1:0-1855 GCF_000696875.1 Nestor notabilis
GTGACTTCATTCAGGCCATGATAGTCTACTGTTAGTCTCCACTCTCCATTAGACTTTTGCACTGGCCATATCGGGCTATTAAAGGGTGAGCAGGTCCTGCTGATCACTCCTTGGCTCTCCAGTCTATGGATCAGCTTATGGATGGGAAACAGGGAGTCTTGGTTGGTGCGATACTGCTGCCGGTGCACTGTTGTGGCCGCAATTGGCACTTGTTGTTTTTCGACCTTCAGCAACCCCACAACAGAAGGATCCTCTGAGAGACTGGGCAAGGTAGACAGCTGTTTAATTTCCTCTGTCTCCAAGGCAGCGATACCAAAAGCCCATCGATACCCTTTTGGGTCTTTGAAGTACCCTCTCCTGAGATAGTCTTTGCAAAGGATGCGTGGAGCCTCTGGACCAGTTAGAGGTGCTGACTGGGTGCTTTTACCACTTCTTCCCTGTCAAGCTGATCTCAGCCTCCAGTACAGCCAACTCTTGGGATGTTCCTGTCACTCCAGAAATATGAATGGGTTCCACCCCTTGATACTTTGATGGCATCAGGGTACGCTGTGCGCCGGTATCTACCAGAGCTTTATACTTCTGTGGAACTGATGTGCCAGGCCATCTGATCCACACAGTCCAGTAAACCCAATTGTTCCTCTCCACCTGGCTGGAGGCTGGGCCCCTCTAATAGTGATCATAAGATTGTCCACTTATGTCTTGTAGAAAGGGATTAGTATTCCTTATCACAGC
Source organism: Nestor notabilis (assembly GCF_000696875.1). NCBI lineage: Eukaryota > Metazoa > Chordata > Aves > Psittaciformes > Psittacidae > Nestor > Nestor notabilis. The sequence continues at coordinate 733 of NW_009933404.1, forward strand.
AGCTGGAGTAAAATCAGCTCTTCCACTCCATCTGGGAAACTGCTCACCAAAGACTGGTGCAGAAGCTTTCATGGGAGGATCATCCTTGACCGTTGTTCTCCTCTTTAATTCATCCACCCGTTTGTCCAGATCTGAGGTAGGTTTTCCATCCCATTTTCTCTTATCTTCTCTGTGATCCTGCAGGTAAAACCATAGGGTGGCCCATGGTGTGTACCTCCTGTATCTTCTCTCTCAAGCAGTAGGGAGCCTTCTGTTAATAGTTGAGACATGGGTTGGTACACGTGGGGAGCTGGCTACATCGGATAAATCATCTCTCAGTTGTTTGAACTCCTGGGACAGTTTCTCCACAGCTGAAATGATGGAAGGGGTGAGATTGTCTTCGAACTCTTGGAGTTGATGAGTCACTTCATCCACTGTTGGTGGTGCTGCATCGTTCCAGGTCATTGATGCCAATGAGTGAGCATATGATGATAGCTTACTCCATGTAAGTTTCCATCACATAGGTCATGTACATTCGACTTCATCTGGATCTACAGATGCATTCCTGGCATCTGGCCTACAACAGATCATCTCTAGAATGGCTGATTCCCTCAGGGACTGGATGCCACTCTCTAGCATGGTCCAGTTGGCTGAGCAACTCATAACATCATCCTTGTATGGGCCTCCAAAGGCTGAGGGCTCACTTCTCTTTTGCAATTGCTCTGTCAGTTCCTCCTTCCCTAGCAAGTGATCCCAGCCACTTGGCTTTCCTACCTTCTAGTTCATGACTGTCAGTCCCATTGTCCCAGCATCGGAGCATATTCCGCAGCTCAGTCAAGGTCCGGTGTTGAGAAGTCACCTCTTCTTCTTCTTCCTCTTCATCTGATCCACGTAGTAATAGCTCTTCTTCAGATGCTGTCCGCTGTAGTAAGTGCATTGGGACTTCATCTTTTTTCACTGCATGGGTTGCTCTTTGTGCCTCTTGTTTGCTTTTCCCCTTGCTTACAGGGGCAACCGATATTGGCACAAATTGGCCATTTGGTTTAGCTGCAATGTCTATCACTATGGTTGGAGTGGCTGCAGTGTCTTTCACTGCGGTTGGAGTGGCTGTAATATCTGTTGCTGGGGTTGGTGCAGCTGCTGT
>NW_009933405.1:0-1565 GCF_000696875.1 Nestor notabilis
CAGCGCAGCGGGAGGTGCAGCGGGAGCGGGACAGTGAGTGCACCGGGACAGCGCCTGCACCGGGACATGCACCGGGGTCGTGAGTGCACCGGGATAGTACACGGGGACATGCACCGGAACAGCGCCTGCACCGGGGTAGTGCACCAGGACATGCACCGGGATAGTGAGTGCACCAGGACCGGGACATGCACCAGGACAATGAGTGCACTGGGACAGTGCACCGGGAGCGGGACAGTGCACCGGGACAGCGAGTGTACTGAGATAGTGCCCCAGGATAGTGAGTGCATGGGGACAGGGAGTGCACTGGGACAGTGGTGCCATGCACATGGACAATGCACTGGTGCAGTGCTGCAGGAGAGTGCAATGGACGGTGCACAGAGATAGTGCTCCAGTGTACTGGGATAGTGAACAGTGCACTGGGCAGTGCTCGGGTACAGTGCACCAGTGCACAAGGGCAGTGAACTCGTACAGTGCACTGGGAGAGGGTTGACATGCGGACATTGGTGATGTGAAGGTACAGGGTGCTCTGAGCATGTGAGATGTTATGGGGTTCCCAGGGCACCACCCGAATCCAGCCTCTCACAGGGCTGGATGCTGGGATGGGGATGCAAAGCATCTTTCAGCAGGCCCATGTCATGCTTCATCATCACCCCACACTCCTGCTTTCCTACATTTGGGGGAATTTCCTTTAATGCCACATCACAAATTCCAAATCCAAGCAGGGGGATATTCCCCCCAACCCTCTAATTCCCATCCCACAGCCCCTGGGGCAACATTTCCTTTATAAACCCAAGATCCTGCGAAAATAATCCCCCAAACCAGCAGCAAAGCTCCCGCCATTCCCAAGCTCTGACTCAGGGTTTCTGCTCGGGAACGGCGCCGAGGCCTCGCTAGCTCCCACTCACTGCAGACTCCAAGCCCGGATCCCGTGCGGTGACTCACGGCCACACGTGCCGTGCTATAAGAGGCCGGGAATGCCGGTTCCTGCTTTCTGTGGAGCTCCTTCCAAAAGTGCCCGCGGGCGGTAGAAAACAGCAACGCCGCGGGAGGGTGGGAATGGCAGCCGGGATTTGTCCTGGCTGTGGATTTTGCAGCAGAGGTGTTTATCCCGGTCATTTCACCGGGTCAATGCATCTGTTGCTGAATTCCTGGCAATGCAATTCCCATGGGAGGGAGAGGACTCGGAGCACAGCCCAGTTACGGGGTTGCAGGTGCATTTTGGGGGTGGCTGTGTGTTTTCCCCGAGGGGTTTTGGCAAAGCCAGATACATTTTGTATAAATCAACTCGATTTTGCAGCTCCTGGGGTAGTAAAAGCCTCAACCCAAACTGGGTGGGCTGTCCCTGGTGAAGAGTCCCTCTGTCCCCATGTCCCCAAAGGGTTCAGGGATAGCTGTAGCCCCCCCAAACACAGCCAAGGTGCTGCCCAGATGTTGCATGCGTTCCCCAGGCAGCAGGAGTCAGACGGTCGTGCTCAATTGGACTAAAAGTCCAATTGTATGCTTCTTTGACCATACCCAATGCAGGCTGGATCGAGCCCGTCGCCTTTAGCCCCAATGTTCGGGTA
>NW_009933405.1:1623-7461 GCF_000696875.1 Nestor notabilis
CGCAACGGTGCCACTTGCATTGGGCTCGCTCCTCGCTTTCCCACCTAAAAGTCCAATTGATGCTTCTTCGACCATTGCCTGCTCGAGGCTGAGACGAGGCAGTTGCACAGAGCATGAACGTCCGCGTCCTGCTCGAAAAGATGAAGAGCCAGGAGACAAAAGCCCCTCTCCAGGTTTCTCGTATCCCCTTTAGGCACTGGAGCTGCTCTAAGGTGTCCCCTTCAGGAGCCTTCTCTTCTCCAGCTGCCCCAGCCCAGCTCTCTCAGCCTGGCTCCAGAGCAGAGCTGCTCCAGCCCTCAGAGAAGCTGTCATGTCCATAGAGATGTTCTATGTGTAGTGATACAGACACCCCACATGGCCATAAGGAGATGGATCCCCTTCCCCACACTCCCCTCAGCACCCGAGGCACAGGCAGGACACAGTGCACGCACAGCACCAGATTATGGACTGTTTAATCTTGCACCCTTGTCTTGTAGTTCAGCATCGTGGCAATGTCCCCTGGACCTCCTGCTCCTCCCCAAGCCACACACTGTGCTCTGGACCCCAGCCCAGAGCTTGGTGCATCAGAGCAGCATCTCCAGCTTGCAGCAGCCTCTGGAAGAAGCAACCCAGCAAGCCCATGGGTGAACCCCACTGAGAGTCACACACCATCAGGGGTGGAAACCAGTGCAGTGAAGCCCCAGCCCTGCCTGGCACATCTCTGTCCCCTTCCCAGTGTGTGGGCAGGAGCCATCCGGGCAGACAGGGCTTGTTACCCAGGACCAGACACAGCACCAAGCTGGGAGGAGGCAGGCAATGCCCTGGGGAGGGGATGCACAGTCATAGCAAGGGGTTTTAGGGGCACCTTGCACTGTTTCTGGGGTGCTGCCTAGTCCCTATTCTGCAGTGCTCTGCTTCCCCTTGCTCCAGGCTGCTGTGGCAGTGGCAGGTCTGGCAGACACATCCACAGGGGACAAGGGGACAGCATCGCCCAGCCTCTGGCTGTGCCACCTCCCCTGTGGCCCAGAGGGGGTTGATCCATGTGCCTAATTGCTGGTCCAAGTTGTGTTCTCCTTGCATGGGAGGCTGCCCGTTGCCCTGCCAGCCCCAGCCCCAGCACAGTGTGGGAGCTGAGGCTGCTCAGAACTCAGGTCCCCACAGCAACTTGCAGACATCTCAGCAAGGGCATCAACCATGGCCTGGCGGACAGTCTCGGTCAGTTCAGGGACATCCGTGGAGCTCAGGCCCTGAGTTTCCACCTTGGGGAGGATTTGTATGGTGCATGTCCCTGGATAGAGAAGGGAAAGACCAGAGATGTTGTTAGATGAACCTTCTGGGAAGCAGGTCTCCCCACCAGCCTCAGTGTTCCACGAACAGACCTCCAAGCCCCACATGCTTCATCCCTACAATCAGCCCTGACCACCTTCCAGCAATGGGGCTTCTTGTCCAGCACTTACCAGAGGTGAATTTCTTCTCCTTGGAGCTGAAGAAGTCACAGTACGGGGAGAACACAATAGGGAAAATAGGAACCTGGAGGACACGGAGTGTTAGGGGTGTCCATCACACAGACCCTTTCCAGCTCCTGACATGCCCCAGGCTTCAGCAGGTCCCTGTGTCCTCACAGGGTGCCTGTCCCTGGGGACTGCAGAACCCACAAGACCCTCATGTCCCACATCCCACTCCAACAAGGGCAAGTGGAGTGGAAAGTGGGCCTTACCTGAGCCTGCACAGCCAAGTGGAAAGCCCCACGCTTGAAGGGCAGCATGGATTTGTCCTGGTTCCTAGTGCCTTCAGGGAAAACCCAAACTCGGAGCTGCATAGGACAGGGAGAGATGTGAGCACGGACCCAACCCAGTCACCCTGGCAACCCCCTTGCCCCATTAGCGTTTGCTCCCCAGCTCCCCCCTTGCTGCCCTCCCTCACGTTTTCATGCCGCATGGTCCTGGCTGTCTGGGAGATGACATTGATGGCATCTTCTCTTCTGTAGCGGTCGATGAAGATGATACCACTGAGCCAGCAGGCCCATCCCACCATGCCCATGTATAGGAGTTCCTTCTTGGCGATGGGCACACAGCGATCAGGGATAACCTCCACCATGCCTGGAGGATGGATGGGAGAGGAAAGGATCCATCCTTGCCCAATGGCACCCAGCACCAACCAGCCCTGTAGTGACTGTGTGGCTGTAGTGACCTGGCATCATTCCCCACTGGTGCAACTCTCTCTCTGTAGCACACCCATAGCCCTGAGCTCCTGTCCCACCACCTCTTCTGGCTTATGCCTACCACACTGCTCTGGACAAACCCTGGTCCTGGCCTCTCTGGGACCCCAGAGGGTGAGCCTGGTCTACCCCTGCAGCACCCCAAAGGCTACCCATATGAGTGCTGAGCCCCCCATCTCCCTTGCACATACCCATGAGGTCAAGGGAGGCTTGGTGGTTGCAAACTATCACGTAGAGCTCCTCGGTGTTCAGGTGCTCTAAGCCCCACACCTGCATCTTGATGCCATACAAGTGTTTGAGGGGGAGGATCGCAGCACGCAGGAGCCTAGGGCAGAGGAACATACATGGGGAGCAGATCACACAGAGCAGGGCTGAGTGATGCTTTCCCACTCAGGGAGCAAAGCACAAGATGGGCCAGGCTAGATCTGGTCTGAATGAGCACAGGCTGTGTCCCAGAGTGGATCTGTATTCAGTCTTTGCTTTTCTAAGCACATCTGTAGCCTGCATAGCTCAGAGCTAACCTTGTAACCATCTCCAAGGTGAGACCAGCTGCTGTCAGTAGCAGAAAGTCTGCACTGGAGCTGCTGCTAAGGAAGAGCAGCCAGCACAAGGGAGCAAAGCAGACTTTCTGATGTCCAGGGATGATAGGAAAGCAAGAAGAGAAGGGATGGGATGTCTGCCTGCAGCCGAAGTGCAAATCATCACATCCCAGTGAGGACCACAGTCTTTGGCCAGGTAAGCTTCACACCCTGAGGCTCACCCGGTGTACAGCTGGAAACCCAGACACCAGCGCTGCAGACGCATCAAGCCAGAGGAGCTGGACAGCAATGGAGGGGGCCTGAGCTGTAAGGGGATGAGCTCTGAACAGGACAAGAGGAAACGGCCTCAAGCTGCCCCAGGGCAGGTTTAGCTGGAGCTGAGGAACAATTCCTTGCCCAGAGGGTGCTCAGGCATTGGAACAGGCTGCCCAGGGCCGGGCTGGAGTCAGCGTGCCCGGGGGCGGAGTCACCGGCCCTTCGGGTGTTCACACCCTGGGTAGACGAGCCCATGGGTTAGTGATGGCCTTGGAAATGCTGGGGAATGGTTGGACTTGATGAGCTTGAAGGTCTTTTCCAACCAAGTTGATTCTATGATTCTATGAAGGTGGACATGCAGAGGAACAGTCTAGATGGTTTTAAAGGGATGTGGATGTCTGCAGGGACTGCCTCAGCAGAGCAGCCAAAGGGCAGCACCGTGGGCACCAAGCTTTGTGCTGCAGGTGGAGGGGGAAGAGAGCACGGAAGGGAAAACCAACTCTGCTTCATTCATCAGAGGAAATCACAAAGAACAGCTTCACTGGACCTGCAGTGTCAGGAAGAGATGGACCTTTCATCTGTGCGGATGGAAGGAGGAATAAGGAAGAGCAGTGTCACCATCCAGAGAGGGTTGGACCAGATGGCAGAGCTGATGAAGGGTGACACTCAGTATGAGAGTAACGAAAGGAACGGAGGGAGGATGAAGCAACAGGGATTGCAGCACCCACAGTGGAGATGAAGAGCTGATATGCCTTTAGCATTGAAATGGGGCACTCTCCAACCCAGGGCATGAAGAGTGTCCATGCCAAGACCCACACATCTGGCAGCGACTGGTCCCAGGGACCCCACAGGGGCAGGGCACGGGGCTGTCAGCAGAAGCTCAGCACCAGGGAGGGATGAGAAGAAGCTTGGGAGGGGAGAGTAGAGGTAGGCACAGAGGAAGAAGGAGACATGATGTTTAGAGGGTCCATTGTATCAGGTGAACACCTATCCATTGGGAGATGTAGGCTCAGAGATCCCTGTGTCTGGAGAGAAGCACAGCATTTATGGCAATGCCCCAAAGCCAGAAGTAATGACAGGAGCATGCTCCAAGCCGGAGGCTTCGGGATTTGGAGCCTGAGGAGGAGACGAAGCTGGGCGTGATGTTCCCATGGAGGATGGCTGCGAGGTGTTGGTGGGACAAGATAAGGCAGCATGAGTCACACTGTGTCACCCGGGGATTTCCACTGAGCCAGAAGCATTTGCACACCTCTGGGTGCATCTGTGTGTGCACAGCATCTCTGCATGGAGAGAGGCTACACATCAGGCTGGTAACATCAAACTTCTGGCCACGCTCCTGCCGAGGGCCCAGATTCCATCGGCACCAACACATGATGGCTCGAGCCCAGCAATGCCACAAGCTTGGACATCTTTCACCCTGACATAATGACATCCCTCCTGGTATGCTTATCATGCCCAGGAATCCAGTGTCAAGATTGCAACACACTTGAAAGCAATCAGACCTTCCTCTCGTGTTGCACAGCGATGTTATCTGGGCTGTCACCACCCTGGAGCAGAGCTGACGTCCGGGATAGGACTGTACCATGCCCCACAGCTGATGGCACCCAGACATCCCCAAATCTCTGCCAAAGCACAGTCCCTGGGGCTCCCACTGGGCAGGGAGATGGTGATGGGTGTGCATTTCCATCCTGCTAATGATGGTACCTCCAACCTTGGCCAAACCCTCCCTATAACCCACTCAGCTGATGACCCCAACAGAGGGGTCGAGAACTAACCCTTTTTTGCTATGTCATCCTCCAGGGACTATTAATTCTGATCTAGCTGGCCACCTCCATCATGGTGTAACCCTCCCTGGGGACGGCCAGCAACTCCTCACCACACCAGAAGATGCAGACACAAACTTCATTGCCATGTGGACACGACCACAGCCCTTGATGTAGCCCCGGGACTCAACCAGTATGGCTAGGGCAGTAGACAGCATGTGTTCACAAACCCACACAAGCTCCTCCACCCAGCCATTTCCACAACGAACATGCATCCCCATGCCATACTCACTTCATGTTCTCCACAGAGCGTCCTCGAAGAGCTGCGAAGGGGGACAGGAGGGTGGCCATGGCCATGATCCAGCAGTTGAAGAAGGTCACCTTGCAGAAGTAGTGGAAGGTGGCATTGTACCGGTATAGCAGCAGGGCTGCCAAAGGCAGGAGGAGCAGCAACCCATGGAGCAGGACCACCTCCATCATGGTGCCCAGGCAGGAGGATGCTGAGGAGCTCAGCCCAGAAGGAGGGCAAGTGGCGCAGGGTATGCCGAGGAGTATGAATGGTGGATGAATCAGGTCTATCAGCAGAGCAGCATGTGGGCGTTTGGGGCTGGTCCAGGGCAAGGTGCTGCGTGTATCTCACCCTGTGCAGAGGCTTGAGGATGGAGTGGCTCAGATGGGAGGCAGGCAACCCCACAAAGGGTGGGGAGTGGTGGTGAGTCAATGCCGGGGACCCTGGGTCACCCAAGGTGTCACTGCTGGGAAGTGCCTTCCTGAGCTGTTAAAAGCCATTGCAGAGGTGCTGGAGCAGGTCCAGAGAAGGGCACTGGAGCTGGAGCAAGGCCTGGAGCACAAGTGTGATGGGGAAGGGCTGAGGGACCTGGGGGGTTTAGTGTGGAGAAGAGAAGGCTCAGGGGGACCTGATCGCTCTCTGCAACTGCCTGACAGGAGGATGGAGCCAGGAGGGGGCCGGTCTCTGCTCCCAAGGAACAAGGGATGGGACAAGAGGAAACGGCCTCAAGCTGCACCAGGGCAGGTTTAGATGGAGCTGAGGAACAATTCCTTGCCCAGAGGGTGCTCCAGCCTT
>NW_009933405.1:7511-11342 GCF_000696875.1 Nestor notabilis
TGCCTCAGTGTCAGGGGTTAGTGGTGGCCTTGGCGGTGCTGGGGAAGGGTTGGACTTGATCTTAAAGGTCTTTTCCAACCTGGTTGATTCTATGATTCTATGACTTGATGCAATCAGATCTGTTGCCCACTAACGTGTCCATGCTTTGGGCACCTCTCCTGGCCACAGGGACGCCAACCCTGGGAAAGGAGGATCTCAGCTCATAGGGACAGCAGGAGTTGGTTCTGGTCCATGCCCATCACCCCAAGGCTTGTCACAGATCCCTGTTGGCATCATGGCTAATCCCCAAACATTGGATTATTGGAAGACATCCCCCTGCTGCTCCCTGCCTGGGTCTGCAGCAGGCACATGGTGTTGGCATTCGCCATCTCTCTGCTCCCCCCAAGCTGGGCTGCAGGAGCCCCTCTGCTGTTCCCCTCCCAAGGCCCAGCGTGTGTCACCAAGGTCTAAGCAATGCCACAGGGGTCTAAGCCCTGTCACCCCCTGCTCGTAACCTGGGCTGAAGGAGATGCCAGAGGCTGCCCCATTTGGCAGCCAGGGGCTGCATTGCGTTAGGTGTTTACAGAGATGCAGTTAGCCTGCGCAGGCTGTAATTAGCCTCTCCTCTGCTCTGCTGCTCTCGCGCTGGGCACGCAGGATCCAGGCCAATGCTGGGTTGTGCTGCAGAAGCTCTGGTCTTGCTTTTGTAATTGCAGAGCTAACTCTGGCCTGCTCTCAGCCACCAGCAGCATCTCCCAGCCCAGCTCTTCCATGTCCCAGCCCTGCCAGGATGTGCTCATGCTGCTGCCCCAAGCCATCAGTTCACCTCTGAGCAGGAACCTGTGAGCAGAGTGCCTCTGTTCATGCCTTTCCATCACAACCCCACCATGGCCCTGATGCAAACAGTCCTATTATACTTCACTGGAGAAAAGCATCACGTCCAGGAAGCTGTGAATGCTCCAACCCTGAAGGTGTTCAAGGCCAGGCTGGACAGAGCCTTCGGCGACACAGTTTAGTGTGTGGTGTCCCTGCTCATGGCAGGGGGGTTGGAACTAGATGATCTTAAGGTCCTTTCCAACCCTAACTATTCTACGATTCTATGATCCCCTGGGTCAAACCCAGCAGCCCTGCCCTCATCTGACACAACCTACCTTCAGCAAAACCACTCTGCATCACTCCTGCTCCATCCCACTCCATGCTTGTGGCTTCTCTTTCCACCCTCACCCTCTACCTGTCCCTGCTGATGAGGGTACAAGAAGGCACCTTTTTGCTCCTGGCTGTGTGATGGTTCCCCTGCTGCCAGCTGAGGAGTGCCCCGGCTGATCCAGTATGACCCAGAGAAGGTTCCAGGGGTTACTTCCACCGTGGGTGTTGCAATCCCTATTGCTTCATCCTCCCATTCCTCTCATTATTTTCATATTCAAGCGAAGATTGGGCCATATCTTCAGCCTACCCTTCCTGTCCACCCCATTCCCAGGTGACTCCTCTCCTCCTCCTTACCTTTCTGTCCGTACGGATGTGGAAACCTCTGTGCCCCTCCTTCCCCATCAAACTCAGCTTTGCTTTCCGATGGTCTCCTTCCCTTCTGCTCTTGCTGCTCTGCCCTGGCAGCCTTACAGCCTGCAGGAGATGTGCCTTCATGCTGCAGCCCAACATGACTTGTTTGCTCCATGTTTGGGAGCTTCTCCTCCAGCTTCAGCAATGAGTTTTGCTGCAGGGGGAAGATCTGCCTGTGCCAGAGCACAGCTTAGTCCTGGGCTCAGGGAGGATGAACCCTCCTTTCTATTGGGACACCAGGAGAGAGACAGGACAGTCCTGACAGAGGATGGGGGCAGAAGAAGGGGATTTAAGCTTAGGCACCAGCTTTCTGCATGCTTGGAGCTCCAGCTGACAACCAGCCCTGAACTCTTCTCCTAGGAGCTCTCCTGTTAAGACAAAGCCTGCTGGCAACTGGCCTATAATCCTACGGGGGTCAGAGCTCCTGTTACCCCTAAGTCAGATTGGGGAAATGGCAGAGGCAGGGGACAGCTTCCAGCACCCAAATTGCATCTGTCTCCACTTCCCCCTTCTTCCTGGTGAGCAGCAGAGACAATGAACCCTGGGGATCTCCAGGATCACCCCTTTTCAGGCTGCTGCTCCCCAGTGCCAGAGCCAGGTCTTCCCATGCTGGGAGCCTCCCGCTGGTGCAGCGAGGACACAGCTCGACCCTTCAAAGGGTCCCTCTTGGTCCCAAGGGTCCTCACAGGCACTCGCAGCTTGTGAACTGCTGCCTCCTGTAAAACTCCAGGCCAGGCTGCCCAAGGGGAGCCATGCACCTACACAGGCAAGTAGGAACCTACAGGCATCCCAGAGCTGGAAGAGCAGTGCTCAGGCAGGAGGAGACAGGGGAGGTGGTCAGGACAGAGCCCTCACAAGCCATCCCCAGCAGGGCAAAAGGCTCCCTGGTGAACTGCTGTGGCCACCCAGCCACAGCCAGAGACCGCACAGCATCTCTGCAGAGCACACCCTCGTGCTCCCCAGTGGTGCTTTTCTCTGGTGTGATGACCCTGGTGTGAGTCCTCATCTTGTGCTCTCCATCCAGCAGTTCTTGGGATATTCAGGTCTACTTCCTTCTTCCCATGGCTCTCTGCCCACAAGACATTGCTCACCAAGAGGTCCCAGAGGTAGATGGCAGTTGCACTGGGAGCTGCTTCTTCTCTGAGCAGTGCCTATAAGCCATTCCTGGCCTGTGGCTCTTGCTTCCAGAGGGGTCCTCTCCCTATGGCTGAGGCTTACATGCCCCAGTATTTCAGGGTCCTTCCTCAGGAAAAAAAACAGCTGGAGGATTCATTTGACCATATCTGCAGGTGTGGAAGATTCCCCCAGTGGGCAATTAGCTGGTTACTAAGTCCTGCTTGGAGGCTGAGCCCATCCTGAGCACCCACACTAGAAAGGTAGTCTGCAGTGATGCATCTTCTTGTGGTAGGAATCTCCTCATGGACCACATCCCACATCTGCCTGGTAGTGTTTTACTAGATTGAGCTATCCACTAATGGAGATTTTTCTCTTTCCAGGACAGGGCCACACTTACGGTAGGCTAAACAGGGCTATTTTAACTTGGTCTCACTGCAGGGTTCAAAGGGCTGAAAGAAACTGGTAAAGGCCCCTCCTGGGGGCCCCTGGGTCAAAAACTTTTTGATCTCTGCAGAGGACTTTTTCCTACAGCACGTAAAGGAGGATTTCTTCCCAGGTAGAGCATTTATGCAGAACAAAAGGGATCCTGGCATGCAGCCTCCATGGGAAGTGGCCACCCAACCCACAAGACAGACTATTTCATGTCATGGGAAGGACTGCAAGGTGCAGAGACCAAGTCATCCTGGTGCATTAAAGAAACACAGTTGTGGTCTCTGTGCACTTTCCTGTCCCTTGGCATCTTGACAGAGCATCTGGGCTGAAAGGATGACACAGTTATGGGCTGGGATGTAATAGAGTTTTAATGAGTCAAATGAGGAAAACAGGACAGTCTCAACGGAAGCCCCAGTGCAGGGAGCACCAGGGGCAGAAAGGAGTCTGTGCCCCATGGCTGTAGTGGATCCCACCAGGTGTCCATCTGCTCCCCACAGAGGGAGCAGGGCTGGCAGGTCCTCCCGAGGCTGGCTTTGTGGGGCTCCCAGCCCAGGGGAGCACAACAGAACAAGGACATGGGAGGGAAAGGAGACAGTGGCAGAGGGGAAAAACAGCATGAGCCATGCAAGCGGTACTGGGGTTGCTCAGCTGCTCTGGAAGGAACAACCCAACACCCCAGCACGGTGCCGTCTTCTGCGTCTCTGGGCCCTTCCCCGGGGCCATCGCCAGCAGCTTTAGCAGGGGAAG
>NW_009933405.1:11682-12777 GCF_000696875.1 Nestor notabilis
CAGGACATGTCAGGAGCAGCCTCTCACGCCACAACATGACAGACCCTTTCCCTTAGCCCAAAAGAGGTCCACCAAGAGTAACCAAGCTCAGGGAGATCCCCTGCTCCACAGCCCAGGACATACCTCACCCAAGCTACATCTGTTCATGCTGCACCTTCTTCACCCTTCCCTCTCCCATGGAAAGCAGCCTCAAGATGCCATAGGACAAGGAGGCAGGTATGTGCTGAGATAACCCAGGTAAGGAAGAGAAGGAGGAAATAAGTAAAAGGACAAGGGCTTCAGACTCACCTTGTCTTCAGCAAGATGGAGGTGAGAGCAGTGGATGAGAGAGTGAGGAGAAGTTCCCGCTTTTATACTGCTCCTGCACTGCCCCAGGCGCACAGTCACTGCACACGGGCAGTAATTTTCCGGCGGACTCACCTCCAAAGCAAAATACTTACCTAATGGCACAGGTTGGAGTTCAGTTTCAGCCATTTCATTTCCTCATTTCTGACATGACCACCAGGTCATGGAGAATCCTTTCAAGTGCTACAATGAGAGGCCAAAGCATTTCCCAGATGGTAACACATCAGCAGAGGCAGAAGATATGCCCCTGAGTGCTGGTGGGTTCTCTATGCAGATGGAGAACATGGATGTGGGAAGTCTGTGAGGGTTTACAACCTCCTTCCTCTACAGGAGGGTGATGTTCCTACTGAGAACAGTGGCCACACAAACCCCCTAATTCCTCACCAGATGCTGTGGAGTCATGTCCCTTCTCACTGTTGTAGAGGTGTGTTTGTGCCTGGCACAGTGTCTCATTCATCCCACTTTCTTCACACCACCATGGACTTTGGCTGCTCTCTTGGGACCTTGTCTAGCAGGAGTCACTTTACCAAAGAATGCTGACGTCCTGTGAGTCCCCCAAGCTGGCAAGGTCATGATGAGGGCAATGGCCACTTGGAGCTGTGTTTGCTGGGTTATGGATGGAGCTGCCCTGGCTGCAGGGGAATTGAGCCCTGCATGGACATAGGCTGCACTCCTGGCTTGTCTTCACACCAAAGGCTGACACCTGCCAGGCCAGAATGAGGGTGTGACTCACCATGGGTAGGGGGGGCG
>NW_009933405.1:13035-15901 GCF_000696875.1 Nestor notabilis
TGGCTTGTGTGGCGACTACTGCGTCAGGAGGTGCCTCCCCTGCTAAAGCTGCTGGTGATGGCCCTGGGGAAGGGCCCAGGGACCCAGAAGACAGCACCGTGCTGGGGATGCTGACTCCTTTCTGCCCTGACGCTCCCTGCACCAGGATCTCCACCCAAAGTGTCCTTGTTTCCATCATTTGACTCATTAAATTTCTGCTGCATCCCAACCCGTGACTGTGTTATCCTTTCCCCTGCAGATGTTCTCCCAGAATGCCCAGGGAGAGAGCTGTTGCTTGTACAGGGTCTACCTGGCTGGAGTTGTCCCCATATAAGCCCTCCTACTGGTTCTTTGTAGTTGCACCTGGAATGATGCTGACAACACAGAAATGTTTTGGGTTTTGCTGGGCACAACATCAATGCTGTCTCTCCAACTCCATCTCCAAAATGCTTGTAGGCTGACGTGGGGCAAGAGGTTGGGAGAGGACAAAGCCAGGACAGCTGAGCCAGAGTGAACAAAGGGATTTTCCATACCATATGACATCATGATTAGCAATAAATGGTAAAAGGAAGGAGGAGGTTTGGGGGCAGAGGGTATTCACAGAATGTTTGAGGCTGGAAGGAACCACCAGAGGTCATTTAGTCCAACCTCCTTGTCTCCTAAACCAAGGCAAAAACTTCCTTTCTCCAGACCTTCTTTCTGGTTGTCTGGGTCAGGGGTTCCTGAGGGCTGGCTTTGACATTGAAGACTGAAAAAAGGGCAGTATTCAGTATCTCTGCCTTCTTTGTGTCCTCTGTCACCAAGGTCCCTGCTCCATTCAGTAGTGGGATCACATTTTCCTCTTATTATTGATCTATTTGAAGAAGCCCTTCCTGTTATTCTTAATATCCTCAGCTAGATATAATTCCAAATGGGCCTTGGTTTTCCCCATCGCACTTCTGCATACTCTGACAACATCCAAAGTGGCCTGTCCCTGCTTCCACCTCCTCTATGTGTCCTGCTTGTACTTCAGCTCCTTAATAAGGTTTTTGTCTTCTGAAGCAACCACTAATTGCCCTGGCATTGATGCCCTCACTGTGCTGGGGGAGCTGTTTAGTAGAGAGGATCAGAGAATACACCTCCCTGTTCCCACCCAAGACTGATGTGCCTCATTCTGTTTTGCAGGTTCCCAAGGTCCTTGTTCACTCTTAGGTGAGGTTTTTAAAAATACTAATTAACTGTTGGCTTAATGTGGATTTGTGGAAACTGTTGTTCTGCTGGCAAAAGAGTATGGTGTATTGCAGGCACAGACCCAGGTCGGGGAGGTTCACACGACGACAGTTCAGCCCTCTTGCTTCACATCTTGCTACATTCCCTGACCTTCAGCTGATGTTCTTTGTTACATCAACATCCTGGCTTATCGGCCCAAGGCTTATTCGGTATCAAGGCCTCGTAGCTTGCATTTCGAGTGTTGCTGAAACTCATCGTGCAGATCCTGTCTCCTTCACATCCCACATAAAAGGTGACAACTTTTGGGTGCAGTGACAACTTTTGGGTGTGGTGACAGTGAAATGTGCCCTGAGGTGGGCAGTCCCTGGGTGGCAGCAGCTTGAAAACCATCTGCTTTTAACACTGTGTTGGCCTTGACCTGTGTCTATTGAGCCGCAACTCTTTAGTATCAGAGGCCCATGATTAAAACAGGGACCCAAATGACCTCTGGGGATGTCACAACTCAGCCAGGGATCCGTACTACATCTAAGAACATCGTAGCTGAGGCAGAGACCCAAACCACAGGTGAGGACACCGTGGTTGGGACAGGGACCCAAACACTACCTGCAGTAATCGTTCTGGTAAAGAAAAAGAAATAGTGGACAATGAGGTGAATGGGTCCTTATCATTGATTAGTAAAGTGAGGAGGGAAGTGTGTGATCAGTAAGGCAGCCCTTCAGCAAAGGAATGGGAAGATGAAGTGAGACAAATAACTGAAGAGACAGAAAGTACAGAATCAAATCATAGAAAGGTTTGGGGAAGAAGCTTGTCCAGTTCCATGCCATGGGCAGGGACACCTTCCACTAGAGCAGGTTGCTCCAAGCCCCTGTGTCCAACCTGGCCTTGCTTGCACCCGGTCCTTGACCTCAAGAGAACTTCACAACATGTGGAAACACTACAGCCACCAGCCTGGTGAGCAGGTCACTGTATGGCAATTCTGATGTTTGGAGAGAGGGACCAACAGTCAGGAACCAGAAAGTAAGGAAGCCAAACAGCTGGGATCTCTCACTAGGGACTGCAGAATGGACAGCAGACTTGGAAAAGAAGCTGTGAATTGCAGTCTCTGGAGATGTGTCCTGCCAAGTGTGAGGACGAGATACCTGTTCAAGATCTTGTGATTTAGCAAGGAAAGTGGACTAAAGCTTAGGGAGACACCTGAGAGGGTTAGTGGTGATGGAAGTCGTCTGATGACAATGAGGTCTCCTAAGGACTGGAGAATGTCCTGTGTAAAAGGGCCATGTGAAAAAGGTGGTCCAAAGTGAACCAGTGTTGTATTCTAACAGCTTGTCAGCAATGTATTGCCTGGATTTGGATACACCAGTGGTGAAGAGAGCATCTTCTTGTCTGAAATTCTGAAGACAATGCCTCTCCCTCCTCTCAGTGTAGTTGCAGTTTAGTTACCCCATCATGTGGGGCAAAAAGAAAAAAAAAAGTTATTGAGAAAGGCCAAAGAATAATTCTAATTCTTCTGAAAGGTATATTTTCCATGGAATCAAGCAAAGTCAAACCTGCACAGGAGGTGCACTTCTTGGGATCCTGGCATCTGCATGAAAAAGGATGACACAGTCACGGGTTGGGATGCAGTAGAACTTTAATGAGACAAAACAAGGAAACAAGGACACTTTGGGTGGAGATCCTG
>NW_009933406.1:0-8120 GCF_000696875.1 Nestor notabilis
CTCGCGTTGCCCCCGGGTACGTCCCGCTTTGGGTGTCGCCAAACAGAGCAATAAACGCAGGGTGTGCCAGGACCCTGGGCTGGGACTGGTCCCACAGGAGGTTAATGCAGCAGCGTGTATAGGAGAGAAACCATTCGTCCTGCTAGAGGAGGAAAATCAGCCGCTGCCTCCCCAGCATCAGGCTTGTTGGCTTCAGACAGCCCTTCCTTGTGTGTGTTTTGGGGGATGCTCTCTGCTCACATTCAGGCCGTGCTGGACGTCAGAGCAGCAAACACGGCTGTGAAAGGTCCTCGTCCTCTGCTTAACCTGCTGCCGGGAGAGTGGGCAGGCTGAACCCGGAGCGGGAACTGAGGCAAAACCGGGGTGATTTTGGAAGGGAGTGAAGAGCTGGAGAGCGTATTGGGGCAGTGCTGGGGCAGGCTGGCAGGGTCCCTTTTTTCTTAAGTGTCTCTATAAGAATGCAAGGAAACTCTCCAGCAAGCTGGCTCTGTAATACAAGGGAAAGCACGATGGAGGAAAGATGAGGGGAGCTGACAAAAACCTATCCAGGCTGCCTTTCTGCTCTCCAGAGCAGCACATAAACGTAGGCTGGCTTCCCCCGCTCCTGCAGCCCACTCTTAAGGGAATACTGGTTGAAAATGCTGGGATGGCACTGTGCTTCCCAAGCTTGGAACACAACCAAAGGCCCCAGATGACACCTCCCTCCAAGGGGACTGTTTGCATCAGTACAAAAAACAAAGCCGAGCGAGGCTGGGATGTGGGGCTGTGCATGGAATGGAGCAGCGGGAATGCTGTGCTCCACAGTGACCTGCTGGGCTCCAAGAGAGGGGTCTGGAAGATGCAGCTGCACCGCTTCAGCACATGCAATGCTGTCCTTGTCTCTGGCATCGTGCCCTGGGCTTGGATCCGTAGGGAAAACGATTAGCTCTGCCTCTGGATTCGGACAGTGTCACACGCTCCACAGCAATGTGGATTGGCACCAAGCGCAGCTGCGGGGCCAGGGGGACCACAGTGCATGATACGGAAATGACTTCTCTTCCCTAGGGAAGCAGGGTTGTTGCTTCCAAGACAAAGTGGATGTTGTAACCCTCAGCACACAGCAGTGCTCCTGGCACAATTCCATCCCCTCGGACATTACCCTGCTTCCATCCGCTCGGGTTTTCCTGGGGCACCGGCAGTTTTGTAAGCTCTAAGAGCTGGAGGAAGGATTGTGTCCCACGTTATCCTGGGTCCGTCCACATTAGGTGCATCCTCCTCCTCATTCTGGTGGGGACATCTGGGGAAAATCAACTGAAAAATAGGAGGTGAATGGTCTGAGCTAAACCCTGCACGTCAGCACCAGAGGAACTACTGGGGTTTGTGCTTCATCTCCCAGTCTCTTTCATCCCAGTTCTTTAGATCTGGTTTCATAAGGAGCTCACTAGAGTCAGATGCCCAATTCCTACTGAAGCCTAGTGGGAAAGGGATGGGATTTTCAAAAGCTGCTTAGAGCAGAAATTGCATGAAAATTCATTGGGTGTTTGTTCTTCTACATCCTGTGGGGTCTCCTGAGAATCCTATCATCAGGAAAAGCTTTGGCCCTTTGTGGCTCAGCACCGGTGTCTTTGAATGTGAGATCCCAGCAGACTGTAGCTGCCCTTTTACCCACACTGACTACTTAGATTGAAGGTGTTTCTTACCTCCCTTTGTTGTGTGGTAGAACTCAAAGGTGATGGATTATTTCTGGTGCAGCCTTCCAGCCTCTTGCTGACGGATAGGGCTGATCCTGGGTAGGTCCATGTAGTGCAGTGGCTTGAAGATGATGCTGGGTGGGAGAAGCAAGCCCCAGAGGCAGCTGGGTCCTCTCGGAGTGTCTCACTGCCTCCTTTTCCCCAGGTCATGCGCTACCAAGTTCTGCTGTCA
Organism: Nestor notabilis; assembly: GCF_000696875.1. Classification (NCBI taxonomy): domain Eukaryota; kingdom Metazoa; phylum Chordata; class Aves; order Psittaciformes; family Psittacidae; genus Nestor; species Nestor notabilis. Next base: position 1,903 of record NW_009933406.1, read on the forward strand.
CTGATGCTGTCCAGCCAGACCAAGGACCAGGTGACATCGGCTGCTATGCTGCGCCTCCGGCAGCGCGGCCTCACCGTCGACAGCGTTTTGCAGATGGATGATGCCACACTCGGGCAGATCATTTATCCCGTGGGATTCTGGAGGGTGAGTGCATGTAGAGGAGCACCTCCACTGCTCCGTGCGCTTGTCTGAGGTGGCTCCGGGGCCCTGGAGAGGAGCTCACATGGGTACAGGCTTGTCCTCTGCAGCGCAACTCGTGGCCAGTCACTGAGCTGGCGGGAGGTGGTGAAGGAGAAATCAAAGAGCTCTGTCTCCCTTCCACAAACTCCAGTGTGTGGCCTCACGTGGAACATACATTCAGGAATGGTTTGTTTCCTGAGCTGTTTGTCTCTTCTCCCTGTATTTGAAGGCAACTTGGATTTTCTGCCTTTCCCCTTGGTTTTCCAGAACAAGGTGAAGTACATCAAGCAGACAACAGCCATCCTGAAGCAGAAGTATGGGGGAGACATTCCGAGAACTGTGGAGGAGCTGGTGCAGCTGCCAGGAGTTGGGCCCAAAATGGCTCACTTGGCCATGAACATTGCCTGGGACAGCGTGTCTGGGATAGGTAGGTTGGACCATGTGTTTCCCATTCCTTTCTTAAATCCTGCCTCTCCTACATGTTCACGTATTCCCCACGCAGAAGGGGAGCATTGCAGCTGGGTAAACTGCCTGCCCCAGGAGCATCGCTTTAGTCATCTGCAGAGTATTTGGGTGGGTGAAGGATGTGACCCTCAACCACTCACACAGAGGATGCGTTGCTGTAGCGTGGATCCAACTACTGTTGTCCCCAAGGGCAGCCTCTCCCTCCCCTCAGATGCTGGTGGGCAATGCAAGTATTGCCTCATTGGGTTGGCATCCAGAAAGATGTGCTAGCAGAGTAATGCTTTGATTTCTCTTTGGTGTCAAGTGAAAGAGAGGAGAGGGGAATTCTGTGATTTGGAGACAGCTGTAGGATAGTCTGAAGCTGGTTTTTAACAGGGTTGCTTCTGTTTAAACAAATCTCACTGGGCATTTCTGTGTGACAAGCTGTTAGAGGGCAGAAGTAGGGCTTAGTCAGAATTACCACTTGAAATCAGTACTTCATGATGGGTGGTAGAAAGAAATGGCCTCAGGCAATCTGTAGCTAGGGAGTCTCTGGTCTGGTTTAGTTCCTGCAGCTGCCTAAGAGGTGACCACAGGTCCATTTGTTTGTTTGCCATGTCTGTGGAGCAGAGAGCGCAGGGCTGTAGCCACGGAGCTGTCTGCTTCAGCTGGAAGATGACCTTTGAAGGTCCCTTCCAACCCAAACTGTTCTCTGATTCCAAGCCTGCGGAGGAGCGAGCCCAGGGCAGGCTTGTGGAGCGTGGCTGGCAGCAGAGCTGCCCGCAGCAGCCAGCAGATGGGGCTGGATGCTCAGCTGCAGGGTCCCTGCCTGGGGACCTCTGGGGACACATTAATATTCCAAGTGTAGTTGCTGCTTATGGAGGAGCCCTGGGAGCTCTAGGAACGGAGCCACCTGATGAATGGCTGCTGCTGCTGCGAGCACACAGCCCAGGGCTCATTCCTGCAGCCCCACTGGTGCCCATCAGCTGTACCAGATGTGGCTTTCGATTCAGACTGGGGTCTGATGTGCTCTCCCTGCTGTGGGGGAGGGAGGGCTGGAGGGAGCCAAACAGACCAACTGTTTTGCAAATAATGGTGTGCTCAGTTTTGATTTAGGAGGCACGACTTTGTCTTCCTGTTTACAGCAGTTTCCTGGGGTTTGCCCAATTAGCCATAGAGACCGGTTTATCGCTGCTGATCTAACAATAATATACTTTGCATTCAGGGCTTTTTAGCTCAAAGCACTTGATAAACAAATTTTAAGCCTCACAAACCCTCTTGTGTTGGTAGGTATTATGAAATGTGTTTTCCATCTGGGTAAACTAAAGGGCAGAGATTGCAACTTGTGTAACATCAGCTGAAACACAGGAGGAAGAGAACCTGGGACAGGCTGCCCTGTGCCTGCTAGATCACAGCAAGCAAACCTTTGAAGGGAGGCTGGGTCAGGTTGAGTGTGCCACTGGTGGGTGGTATGAGATGACATCCATCCCATCTTGCTTTTGGCCCTGGGCCTAGGAAGAAAGCAGCACATTTGTCCTGTGAATAAGCCTCCCCTCCTGTTCCACCTGCCTGTTCCTGCTGGCCCATGAGGAATCCCATGCAGGGCACTGGACCTGGTGTGCTGTGACCACAGCTCTTGGCTGTGCTCTCTCCGTTCAGGTGTGCCTGCCCCCACCTAAACTCTGGGCTCTCCCTCCCTTAGCTGTGGACACCCATGTGCACAGGATCACAAACAGGCTGCAGTGGGTGAAGAAGGAGACCAAATACCCTGAGGAGACCCGGGTGGCGCTGGAGGACTGGCTGCCCAGGTGAGCCCCCTTCCTCCACACGAAGCCCCAGAGCTGGCTGCAGCAGCCAGGCCTGCACATAGTCTGCTTCTAGCCTTTCCAGTGACTGCATTTTGGGTCCCTCCTCTTTACGGGGTCTACTCTGCGGGTGTTTCTCCTCTCCCAAAGAGCTGCAGCATCTCAGCTCTGTGGTTGTTTCCTGGCTATCAATCAGGCACTACTGCAGCCAGGTACCTGGAGGGCTAGATGCCCAGTTCTTACCCTGACAAGTTTAGCATGATCCAAGCCAGCTGCTTTTCTACACAGGCCCTTGCTGAGCCCATTGGCCACAGCAGTATCAGACCAGGGCTGGATTCTGGCCTTCATTGATGCTTTCATCTTCAGCATCACATGCCAGCTGATGCTGAAGATGAAACATCACATGGGTACTCTTGCATCTCCACATCTGGTGCGTGCCTTAGCACAAGAGAATGACCACAGACACTTGGTGTGTCTGTTCTCTGCTCCCCAGCCCAGTTCAGAGGGCTCAGGAAAGGTTGGGAGGGCTGTTCTTAGCAGGAGGCTGGGAGCCGCCTCCAGGCGCCTGGGGAAGCCAAGAGGAACAGGCAGTAGGCGAAAGGGATCCATTTAAAAGCACGGGCTGTTCTTTAACCCCTCCAAGCAGCTGTATGAGGAAGCTCATGTTTTTCTCTCTCACTGCAGGGATCTCTGGAGGGAGATAAACTGGCTCCTGGTGGGCTTTGGCCAGCAGACCTGCCTGCCTGTGAACCCGCGCTGCAGCGAGTGCCTCAATCAAGACATTTGCCCGGCTGCTAAGAGACACTGAGGGATCATCTGGTCTTTGTAGGACAACAAAGCTGCTTCTGCTCAGTGGTAGCCTAGAGCTGAGCCCTGGCAAAGCTGTGCTGTGCATGGGGCTGCCTGTGTGACTGCAGGGAAACAGGAGCCTGCTGCAGCCAGCTCAGCATCGCTGGGGAGCGAGCAGCCGCTGGCAAGGGCTGAGCTCTCGAGAGGAAGAAGGGTCTTTTCAGAGTGCAGCAGTCCTGCTGGGTCAGTGCTGAAGGCTCCAGCCCCTCTGCGAATGCCTGGGCCTGCCCCAGCTGTGCTGCAGAGAAATGCTTTGGCCTGGCAGACTTGCTGCTGCTTGTAAATACACATGTAATAAAGGTGGCGGGTTGTTTCTACCCAGGAGGTTTGCTGGCATCTGTGCAAGGCAGGGCACAGGAGAGCACAGAGGACCTCACCACAGTGTGAGACCAGAGCAACCAGCCCTGCCAGTGAGAGCAGGCTGCACACAACCTGCCCAGCCACCTCCTAGCCCAGGCAGCGAGGGGCAACTAAAGACAACTGAGGAGCCAGGATCAGAGGAGGGCATTACCTGGACAAGTGACCTGGGTCCTGGTAGAAGAGCAGGGGGTAACGCAGAGCAGGGAGGGCATCACTTGGTTCTGTTCGTGCCAGGAAGGGTTACAGTGGCCACAGGCTGGCGTGTGCCTCAGAAGCTGACAGGAGGGACACCACCACCGCTGGTGTTTTGTTCTTCAAAGAAAGGGCAGCGCTGACTTCATTGTAGAGCTTCAAAGGAATAATTTCAGCTACTCTTTAAACAGGCAAGGGAGGAAGCAAAGTTTATAATGTGCTAAAGAAGGCTGTAATTCCGCTCTCAAGTTCCCTACCAAACAGATGAGGAACGAGCAAATAAGTACATGGGAAAACAAAGTTTATTACTGACATTACAGCGGACATTATGGTTTTGCAATGCAGCTGACAGCCTTATACTTTATTGATTTTTTTTCCAAGTTAAATGTACAGGAACTGAATGATTATTACTGAGCTACAAGATGTCAGGAATACGATAAGTGCTTTAACCAGGAGCAGTTTCCATGGAGTAAGCAGAGATTAAGATTTTTAAATCTTATCAGTACAGATTTGCACACCTGATTTCCTTTGATCTGCATTCAAAACTACATGTTCTCTTTTGTCCCCCTCCTCAACTACAGCAGTGCAGTCTGGTGTGAGAAATGGGCTATTTACAAACAGGTCTTTGCTCTCCCACATGCATCAGAGTGAGACAGTGAGGCTGGTGGAATGGGGAACGTTCTGCCCTGCGCAGACCAGGGCACTGCTGGGGCTTTGGCTATGCAGGCACGGGAAGCAACGTGCACACCCTGGCAAAGAAGGGCTCCTTCAAGAGATTACTGACTTACACAAGCAAATATGTGGGGAGGGGGCAAGAAGAGAGCAGGGAATTGTCTTTGAAGTGGGGTAAGGAAGAGGTGTCTTAACGGCAGAGTCCTGGAGGGGAGGCAAACCTCTCTGCATCCTGAGCCACCATCCCGCTGCCAGTCTCGGCCGATAGCCAAACGCCTGCACCACTTCCTCTCCGAAGTCATCATTTCCAACCTGTTCAGCCCATCAACACTCCTATAAAAGATAACTTTCATAAAGAAGAACTCATCTCCTTCACCCTGAGGCTCTCCATGCTCTCCTGTCAGCCAGCAAGCAGCCAAATGCCCCTGCCCTGCACCAACCCCTTGCTGTGCTGACCCTGAGCTGCTGCTGAGGAGAGCAGTAAATGTTCTAAGGCACCTTTTAGCTCCCTATGTGGGCAATGCACACAGAGCCATTGCAATATCCATAACACACCGACCAACCCAAAGGCCACGGGCTTGTAATGCAGGGCAAGATCACAGCCATGTGTTTTGAGTCATCCCTGTCCAAGGGATTGCTGCCATTTGCCTTTAGCTTGCAAAAGTGGTTTTGTGCTCAACTGTCCCGCTGTGCCCAGTCCCTTCCCACTGCTGCCACGGTGTCTGAGATGAAATAATGGGGCAGAAGAGCTTGGGGAGCTGCTGGGGCATAGTAGGGATGGGGCAGCCCCACCACAGCCAGGCCCCTGCCCTGGTAAAACACGTCTGCAACCTCTAAGAGGGTTGTAAGTTCAGCTTCATCCTCCTCCCTCCTTCACAGCCAAAGGCAAATAATAAAGAGCTTATATGGGCTTAATTTGTAATGCTTTAAACGATACATTTTTGAGGTTCTGTTACCAAGAGCAGGGTGTTTTCAAAGGAGGCCATAGAAAGCCAAAGCAACTGCCCGCTCCATCACACCACTGCCTGCTTCATAGCCAGCCCCACAGAGACCCCAGGCTTCCAAGGACACCCTCCTGTTGTTGAGACAGACCCAGTTATAGGAGGAAGGCATCAAACACCAGCTCCAAATCTGGAGCCCAAATACCAGAAGTAACAAACCAGATGGGACCCGGACCCTGCTCCGGGACCCGGACCCTGCTCCAGGACCCAGCAGCCAGGCACAGCCCCAGCACCAGGCCCACAGCTACAGCCCCATCCCCACGTTCCTCCCTGGAAACAGATGCTGGGTTGTGCTCACTTCCAAGTCCAAAGAGGTTCTGCAGCATCTCGTGGCTCTTGTCCTCTTGCAACGCTGCTGGAGCCAGGCGGGCAGCACCGCTCCTCGCACCATGGGGCAGGATTGGCCCCACTCCCTGCCTTCCCCCCGTGCTCAGCGCTGCACCAATGGTTGTGAATGGTGAGCCCTGTGGTGTTCGGGCTGTTGGGTTTGGGTTTTGTGTTTAAATCCTGCCCTCTCCCCTCCGCAGAGCTGTCAGGGATGAAAAAGGGCTTTTATCACCCAGGCAAGAGTCACTGGTGGGGAGGGAGGTTCCTAAACTAACTAGAAACATATGGGACTTCATTTAAAAAAACAAGAAAACAACAAAACAACCTTTTTCATTTCCAGAGCAAAGCCAACAAGAGCAATTTACAGCCACTGTCCATGTTCCCATCG
>NW_009933406.1:8228-19706 GCF_000696875.1 Nestor notabilis
CGGAGCATCCCATGGGGCTCAGTCTGGGACACCCACAAACCAAACACACACCCCAAATACAAAGAGAAAAAGGTAATAGAAGCCTAAATGATCCAGGTAATAAAGAGTTAAACTCTTCCAGTCTTTTCTCATAGGAACAGGGGACGGCGGGCAGCCAGAGCAAGCAAGAAGAGGAGCTTTGGTCACATTTGTCTTATGAGAATCGCTGGTGAGTAACAACAACAACAACAATAATAATAATTATAATAATAAAAAATAAAAAAGGACTTTAAAATACGCCTTGTAAAAGCAACCAGTGAAGAGCAGAGCACAAAGCATCTCACGTGGACACTGAAGGACAGGGCTTAGGCACCTCAGAAACGTCCAGGCTGGGGCAGGGACAGGATTGAGTTGGACGGTGGGCACCAGCAAGGCTCAGAAGTTGCTGAATATCTCTCTCTTCTTGTTCCAGTCCATCTGCGGAGCTCTCTTCTTCACACGCTTGGCCCTCACCTTCTCCTTGGCCTCAGCAGCCGTTGGGCTCAAGGACAACCCGCTCTCCTCAAACGGGTCTTTCTTCTCTATGTCTCCATCCTGCGTGGAGAAGAGAGAAAATATGTCAGCATCCCATCACCACCACCACAGCATGGCCATGAGCGTCCTGCAGCATTTCACCCCACATAGCCCAGGAGAGGTGTTTCTGCAGCATAGACCATGAGCAAACACTCAAGATGGGTTATTTTGGAGCAGAAGGTCAAAGTCCTTCCTCAGTGCCGTGTCTGTGGTTTCACTGGTGGCAGCAGCATCCGTGTGGCCACGGAGTTAATTATGACATTGCATCTTGTGGGTTGTTTTCTTTACCCCACCTGAAAAACGTGTGGAAGTGGAAAAGCTGGATCACAGAAGCTGCTGCCAGGGGAAAAACTGCCCCGCTTGTCTGCTGGGATAATGTCAGCAGTGGGCAAACATGTGGAAACCATTCCATAGTATCATGGAATGGGTTGGGTTGAAAGGGGCCTTAAATATCAGCCCACTCCAACCCCTGCCCCGGGCAGGGACACCTTCCACTAGAGCAGGTTGCTCCAAGCCCCTGTGTCCAACCTGGCCTTGAACACTGCCAGGGATGGGGCAGCCACAGCTTCTCTGGGCACCCTGTGCCAGCGCCTCAGCACCCTCACAGGGAAGAGCTTCTGCCCAAGAGCTCATCTCAGTCTCCCCTCTGGCAGGTTCAAGCCATTCCCCTTGTCCTGTCCCTCCATCCCTTGTCCAAAGCCCCTCTCCAGGTCTCCTGGAGCCCCTTTAGGCCCTGGAGCTGCTCTAAGGTGTCCCCTTCAGGAGCCTTCTCTTCTCCAGCTGCCCCAGCCCAGCTCTCTCAGCCTGGCTCCAGAGCAGAGCTGCTCCAGCCCTCGCAGCAGCTCCGTGGCCTCCCCTGGACTCACTCCAACAGCTCCACATCCCTCTCGTGCTGGTGCCCCAGAGCTGGATGCAGGATGCGGGGGGAGGTTCTGGGCTCAGACACACACTGCCTTCCATGTGAAGGAAGCATTTATACCTGCCTACTCTCATTGCTGCCCGACCACACACATGCAGAGCTCCAATGTAATGATTGCACAAACCCTGCTGATAACCATGGGCAGGTCTTCCATCAGCACTGCAACATAATGGCTCTGGCTTAATGAATGCAAAGTGAATGGGGTGGTGGCTTCAATGAGCACACCAGGGTGTGAGCTGGGGGGCAGAGCCACAGGCAACCCCCCCCCACCACCAACCCCAGCACCTCTGGTTTTAGTGCAGAGGGGCCACAGCCACCTCTGAAACACCCCATGGGAGGATCCGCTTTGCTCAGGCACTGGGACCTGGTTTTCCAAAGGCAGCAGCCATTGGATCAGGACATGTATTATTTAATGCTCAGAGAGACACGGAGATGCCAGACTGCAGGCGTTTGGCCACGGCTTGGGCACAGCTGGCCTTCGAGAAACCACCCCAGCCCTGCAGGTCACCAAATCCACGCTCCTCCCGTCTCGAGCAGCTCTTTAAACACTGATAAACTCACTGTGCTCCAAGCTAACAGCTACTTGGCTTGCTTGCTTTTGCATTTCAGTCTCCCTTATGCCTGGTAGCAGCACTTGAACCTCGCTGCTCCACCCTCCTGCCCTTCTGGCTTCCAGCTTCACCTCCTGCCCTGTAGCTGATCAGTATAATTACACTTAGGACCCAGAAGCCCCCGTAGACATCCTTTCACCTGGCCCTTGACCAGCCACCTGAAGGGATGACGGATCCATCCCAGCAATGCAGCCATTCCCACACTGGAACCAGTGGCTGTGACAGCTCATGGCTCCATTGTGTGCACATCTACAGTGCAAGAGGTGAAAGAAAACTGGATTTTGTTGCTGGTGGCTACAAGTGTACCCAAGTCTGTGAGATAAACCTGAAAGTGCATCAAAAAGCATCGTTACACCATAGGGCAAGTATGTACCATGGTACGTAAAAGGAAGGGGGAATGTTTGGGGTTTTACCTCTGATTCCTTCCCAGGACTCTGAAGGTCGCTGTGAGATGAAGATGTGGATCCTCCATTCAGCTAGTGGGAATTACAGTGTTAGTGCAGTTTGCACAGACAGAATTAGGGACAAAATAAACAACTAGGCAGAAAATTCATAGAACCCCAGCCTGGTTTGGGTTGAAGGGACCTTAAAGCTCCTCCAGTTCCAACCCCCTGCCATGGGCAGGGACACCTTCCACTAGAGCAGGTTGCTCCAAGCCCCTGTGTCCAACCTGGCCTTGAACACTGCCAGGGATGGGGAATTCACAACTGGAGCAAATATGCTCCAGCTTGGTGGGGACAGACATCCCAGCCACTCACCTGGGGACAGGACCCGAGCCCTGGGACTGAAATGGGGCTGAAACCAGCCTTGTTCAACCCCTGAATTAAAGCTGCATCAGGGAGCAGTTAAAATCAGGCAGCAGCAGTAAAACTGCACTAAATGAGCCTTGGGGGCACTATGAGCATCCCTCTCAGCTCTGCAGGCTGGTAAGTCATCCCAGCAGCCTTATATGTCACAAGTGGGAGCTGAGGAAAGCCAGCATGCCAGGAGCCTGGCCTCTCTCCCCCCATCCCTCTGGACCACTCCAACACGTTCCCCTGAACAGAGCTAACAGGGATGCTGCCTGGCCATTGGGGCATCCTGGAGCAGGCAAGTACTCACCTGAGTCTGTGCAGATCCGTTTGTCATGGGCTGAGGTACCACACCTACGGACCACATGAGGACAACACGCAGTAAATACACGAGCTGGGATTGCTGGTCCCAGATCCCAGGCAGGAACCCCTCACCATCACCCATCCCCAGCCTGCCTTCCCCCCGAGAGCTCCAGCAGCTCACTGCATCTTGTCTCTTGACTTTACCCTTGTCATCTTGAGCTCAAGGCAGTGCAAAGAATGTAATTAGTATTTCCCCTAATCCTGCAAACAACAGGATTTACCAGGGCCCTTTGTCATCACCACAGGTACTGTCACTGACCAGGCAGAGCCTGGTCCATGAGGAATGCACTAAGATGGCCACAAAAGCTGCCGGGGCTCCAGCACTCACTGTGCATCCATGATCCTGGCTGCATCCCCACCATGGGGAACAAGGGCTCCTTTCTCCCTGGTGCCACCAGACAGCTCCTGCCCCAGCTCCTCCTCAAACCGATGTGCAACATCTGACCCCGCTCTCGCCCCTGCGCTCCCCAGCATTGTGTGACCCATTTCTTTGGACAAACCCCCCCATTGAGCACCCAGGAGCCGGAGCACAGAGCAGATAAGGAACGTCTCTGTTGGGAAACAAGAGCTCCCGGTGGAGCCGGGGGCAGGAGAGGCTGGGCAGCTGCAGCACCACAGGCTGGGGAGCAGACAGGCAGCTTTCCCTGCCAGGTTTCAACACCAAGGAAAGCGTTTGATGCAAGAGCCACCCCTGTGATCGCTGTGGCGTGAAAACCTTCCCCTCTTGCTCTGGTGCTTCTTGGTGCACACTCAGGCTCCTTCAGCAGAGCAATGGGGGCTTTACTGCACTCTTCCAACCGAGATCACAGCTCAGCAGCCAAAAACAGAGGGGCTGGAGGAAATGCCATCAGGGAGATGTCTCAGCCCCATCGCATCCGAGCATCCTGCGTCTCATCCCTCATCCCAAGCACCCAGCTCCCCAGTATCTCCCACCACACTCAGCCTCAGCCACGCTATGGCAGCAAGTTCCCAAGTTAATCATTCACCCTGTACAAATACCCAGCTGGGTTTGGGCTAGATTAGGAAGCGTTCTCACCATTTATAAATAGCTGGGTGGTGCTCAGGAAACTACCCGGGATGAGGCAGAAGGGAAACGTGACTCTCCCTCGCTTCTGGAATCCCACCCAGGACATGGTGAGTCACAGGAATGGCGTAGGATAACCCAGGGAAAGCAAGAGCTCAGGGCTCACCTTTGGTGTGCTCCTCCGTGGGGGTCACCCCCAGCTTCTTGAAGTAATCATCTGTCTCAGGGTCCACCACCAGGAGCCTGGCTTCGTTCTCCCTGGACTTGATGTGGGACACCACCTCCGAGTGCCGCAGCCCCTCCACGTTTATGCCATTCACCTGCAAAGCAATGGCATCAGAACCACATCTGCACACCCACCCCTGCAACTGGTCCTGCCTCACAGACCCCCCCAGAGCAACCTTTGTATCCCCTAAGGAATGGGGTTTTCCTTGTTTAATTCCCACTGGGATGATAGGAAGGCTACAGGCTTTTTCCTTCCCTCTCCAGCCATGGCCTCCTACCACCCCCCTCCTGCTTGGTCCCCTGCTAGAGCATCCTTTATGTTACTGCACATCTCTGCCTACATCCCAACCACATCCATTAGGAAGAACAGAGCCCAGGCTCCACCATCACCCCACCCACCCAGGTCCTGCCAAAACGCTCTGGCTGCCCTCCGTAGTGATTCCAAACCCAGCCTTCATCTTGGATGTGCCCCGGGTATCTCAGGATCTCTGTGGGGTACAACCATGTGCAGGAGTGTGACCTACTCTGCGGCCCTGCCCATCATCCACCCCTCTGCCATGGAAAACCACGGATTTCCCATGTCCCCGTGCCTGCTGCACGGATTCATTTCTCCCTTCCCTGCGTGCGAGCCGGGACCTGGCAGGGAACGTGATCCCCTGCTCCGATTGTTCCCCGCAGCAAGGGGACAATTGTGATTTGGAGGCATTGTTCACGGTGGGGAATGAATCGCCCTTTGTCCCGCAGGGGAAGGTCTCTGCACCGCCCAGCCCCTCGCTGCTGGACCTGATTCACTGTGAGAAACTCCTTCTCAACGCTCCAGCTCATCTCCAGCAAAGCCCAATCCACCCTTCACCCATCCGCAGGCACTTGTCTGCGGGACAGCAGAGCCACGAGCTAATGCAGCTTGGGCAGAGAGTGCTGGTGGTGCAGAGATCACCAGGAACGGGTAACCTCCTCTTAAAGACAGCTACTCCATCACTACAACTGTGTGGAACAAGACAAAGGCTTCTCAATGTGTCTATCACAAATGCCTTCGTTAAAAGCAGAGAGCAGGTTTTGTTGGGTTTCCTAAGCCCCACATAACATTATCTCTGCACATTTTGGATGCACACATCTGCCAGCATCACCAGCACCAACATGTTTCTATTCCTCCTCCTCCTGCAGACAGACAACTGCCTTCTCCTGTGCGAAAGCACACAGATTCCAGAGTTGAGGACCAAGCCTAGGAGTGGGATAACCCCATCCCAGCCCCACAACACACCCAGTGGAGCCGGCTGCTCGTCCCAGCAATGAAGGGACACAGGCAAACGCTGCAGAGCCCGAGCTGGGCCAACTCCAACCTTTGGGCTCCCCTTTGTGTTCTGGATGCCTGAAGATTAACCTGGAGCACAAGCAGGTCCTGAGGGTCAGGACACAGCTGCAAGAGCAGCGATGGAAATGGAACCCCCTGCCCAGGCTTTGCAGATGCTGGAAACCTCAGCTGCTGGCTTGTAACGCTGCTCCATCCCCAGCAGCATCCTCCTCAAACCCCGATTCACACCCAGCGCTCACCCCGGGTGAGCTCAGCCAGGCAGCACCGAGCTGCTCCCCCCGTCCCAGCACAGGGCTGGGGGGGCATCAAATATTTATCAGAGCCCCACAGAGCAGGCTGGGAGGGGATCGAGTTCCCGAGCTCGCCGGCTCACCCCTCATTGCTTTGTGTGTGCCAGGCACCCGGCCAGGCACCCATCAATAAATAACACAGCCCCTCGCCGTGACACCGCGGAGCCGGAGCCGCTGCCCTGCTCCTTGCACCACGCTGCTCCCTGCATTCAACTTGCAGGGGCTGGGAAGAGGCAGCAGCTCCCACAGCTGTAGAGCAGTTATTCAGGGGCTGGAAAGTGCTTTGGTCTTAGTTATTTCCCTATCTCACCCAGCTATGTGGGATAAAAGTGTTCTCTGGATGGAGGAACCTTGTTCTTCAGAAAAACACTGGACAAACAAGCCAAAGGGAGGGTATTTCCCAGCTACATCGAAACTCGTGTTGTCCAGCACTCAAGAGACCAGGAAAATGCTTCCAAGAGCAATTTTCCTCCCATTCTTTCATGATTTAGTGTCTTAAAAATCTCTGCAAAGCTTTTTCCCCTCTTTCTGGACACCAGACCAGAGGGTGGCTGGGCAGGAGGCCACCCCCTGCCCTGCACTGATGGTGGGACGGGTCCCATGTGTCCCCACATCCCTTCCACTGCTATAGGCAGATCCAGCTCTAGCACAGGGTGGCATCAAGCAATGCCACCGACTATGGGTGCTGCAGGGGGGCAGATGGGCACCCATCAAGCACCCTATCTGTCCAGAGGGTCCCATTGCCACCCCTAAGCCACTTGGACAGGCACAAGGGCTGCAGTTTGCCTGCATGACTCTCCTCTGTGCCAGCAGGAGCCTGGAGCATCATCTGGATTTCAGCATTCGCAAATGCCTGCTTTGAATGAGCTGCTGAAGGACCACAGAGCCACTGCCTGAGCACCCACATCGGTCTCATGGCTCTGCGACAGAGGAAAACAGGGAATTCTGATGGAACAGATCATGGGATGGGGGTTTGTTTCAGCATCAGGCTTCCTGAGGGTCCCAAATCACTTGGGCAAGAGGGGGACAGGACCTGGCCGGGCAGGACTGAACATCCTTGGAACACATCAAGGAAACCCTGGATGCTCCTGAGGCCAGGATGTGCCAAGCCCTCAAGGCGTTACCTCCACCAGCCGGTCCTGGGGCCGCAGCCCCGATCTGGAAGCTGGTGAGTCGGGATCAACCGAGCGGATGAACTGCCCCGGCCGGGACTTCTCACTGTGCAGGTTGAAGCCGTAGCCATTGGGACCCTTCTTCAGGTGGCAGAGACGTGGGCACAGCTCCTTCTGTCCGTTTAAATCCTGGTTAACAGAGGGGACAAGAGCACGGTGGTTAATTTATAGGTTTGCCTTTGCTCTGAAGCAGATGCAATCATAAATAAAGCTACCAAGGAAGCACCATATCTGCACCCTGTCCTCCTGCTCCCCCGAGCAGGGACAGGGGAACAAATGAATTTCCTCTCATTGAGGCTATTTTAGAAAACCAATTGTCCGAAACCACTCCAGAGAAATTAAAACAAAACAAAAAAGTGCATTTCCTTCAGCAGAAACAGCCCAGATAAAGTCCACCCCTGCACCAAACCCCCCCAGCAGCAGCCGAGCCCCACCAAACCTGAGGTGAAGCACACAGGCTCACCCAGACACGCGATTAACCTTGGTTACTTATTCAAGGCAGTGCCATGCCCTTGGTCCTGGTGACAGCAGCATCACCCGTGGGTACAATCACCTCTCAGTGGAGGGGTTCTGGGCTGGGGTGATGTGCCCCACTCTTGTAAGACAAACAGCACAGGAGCACATGAGGAGTTTAGTGCTTTCCCCCCATCCATGGAAAATGCTTTACAGCTCCTCAGGAACAACAAATACCAGCTCTCCAGGACCCATTTCATTCCCTTGGATGTCGCTCCCCTCTCCAGCCCCTGTACTGGGCACCGGCTCTGGCACAGCACTGCATCCCTAGCAAGGAGTATACGGATTGTCATTTTCATCTGTGGTTCAAAGCAGAACAGCCCCTGTGGCTGAGTTTTAATCTTCCATTACAGTCAGTGCCGCAGGAGGGGAGCAGCGTGAACAGACCATGCTCTCTTCACATCACATTTCTGGTGAAATCTCCCACAGCTTTTCCTTTCAAATCAAAATCCCACACAGCAATTTCCTCCACGCTCCTCTCCAGGCCAAAAGGCACTGTCAAACAGCAAACCTGCCCTCCCACCCCTGCCTGGAGATGTCCTCCCTGCTCTGACACCTCTGCGGCTCCTCCTGGCTTTGTGCTGACGCTGCCTGTGCCAACAGCTCCTTGTACTCCCAGCACCTTGGTTAGGGTTATTTCTACAGAACACCCTCAATGTGATTTAAAAGCTGCTTCCTCACCAGGAAGGGCTGCAGGAGCTGGGGGCACCCAAAAGACCTGGCCTGGCCAGCACCCATGTGGGGGTACCCCAAGGATGATGCCAAGGGGCTCCCCGCCACTCACAGACTCTGTGTGGCACCAGCCAAAGGACATTTCCCACTGTTGCTGTGGATGCTTCCCCCTGGAATTGCTTCCTCACCTTGAGCTCTCCCTTGTGGGCCAGAGCACACAGATTCCACAAAAAGGGCTTGGAAACGAGTCAGCAGCACACATCAGGGGCATTAGGGCACACCTGGACCTGAAAACTGTACCTGAACATTTCATAGAGTCAGACTGGTTTGGGGTGAAGGGACCTTAAAGCTCCTCCAGCTCCAACCCCTGCCACGGGCAGGGACACCTTCCACTAGAGCAGGTTGCTCCAAGCCCCTGTGTCCAACCTGCCCTTGAACACTGCCAGGGATGGGGCAGCCACAGCTTCTCTGGGCACCCTGTGCCAGCGCCTCAGCACCCTCACAGGGAAGAGCTTCTGCCTCAGAGCTCATCTCAATCTCCCCTCTGGCAGGTTCAAGCCATTCCCCTTGTCCTGTCCCTCCATCCCTTGTCCAAAGCCCCTCTCCAGGTTTCCTGGAGCCCCTTTAGGGACTGGAGTTGCTCTGAGGTCTCCCCTTCAGGAGCCTTCCCTTGTCCAGGCTGAACTTAGCAATGCAGTTTTCTATTAAAAACCCCTTTTTGACATCAACACCTCAATGCACAGGTTCTTAAAAGGGGAAAATCATCAGTGCATCCTCCACTGATGAGCACAGCCCAGCTCCCGCAGCACAGGATGTGGCTCCCAAAGCCCTTCAGTCACCTGCTCAGCACAAGCCAGGACCAGCCCCATCACGCACCATGACCCCGCACTCTCATCCTCTCTCCTCCATATGGATCCAGCACGCCTGGACTTTTCCCATGGCCCCAGCACAGTCGGTTCACCCTGTCTGCAAACATTTCCAGCCTGCCTCGAGTTCTCCAAACACTGAAGAAAACAGGAAATGATTCAACTGGTCAAAGCAGGTCGGATCCACACGAGCTTAAAGGACGCAGGGGGCTCTGTGCAGCTCGGAAAAGGGGATGTGTCCCACAAGCTGAGGGGAATACGTCTGGGATCACCTATTTGGGTTTCAAAAGGACCTTTTTAAACCATTTTCCTTTTGCTGTCAGAGATCTGACCCTGTAAAAATGGAGCAGCATGAAAACACTGAGAGAAACACCCCAAAATGCCACGCTTTAGGCAACATCCCAGTGTGGGATTCCCAGGAACTGGCAGGCAGATGTAGGGAGAACACGCCAGCAGGGCAAGTCCCTTCTGCCTTGGGGAGTCCCCCAGAATCACCAGGGAAATCAAGTTCCTCAATAAATAAACCACAGAGAGGAAAGCTTCGTCTGCAGGATCCCTTTGGCTGTGAGCATGGTAACCAGTGCCACGTCCTGCACGGAGGTCATTCTACTTTCACCCCAAAACCTGGAGTTCATGCTCCTTAACTGAAATGGAATCCAGATCTTTGTAAGTAATTAACCCCCCCCTAATTCAGCATCTATTCTGAGCAGAAATCCTCAGACAAAACTGCTTTTCCTCCTGCAGAGATGACCCAGGGCTTTCGCTGGGCTCTTAAACCTCCCGACTAACCCTAACCTTCAGCCACTGAGAAACCAGTTCTTAGCCCACAGCTCAGCAAAGCCCCTCTCTGGGGCTGAGCACACTCTGCTGCTCCCAGCCCATGCTCAAACACTCCGCACTGACGTGCTCTCGACACGGAGCCGCTGCAGCTCCTGCCAGCTCTGCTATTTATTTGCTATTCGAGCGGTGCCAGCGTTCCCTGGTTGTGTTCTGGGAAGAGATTTCCTAAGCTCCCGCAGGGATTTTGCCTTTGTGAAACCCAAACCCCGCCACGAAGCGTTCCCTGAAGCCGTGGCACGTTATCTGGGCTCGCCAGAAACCCGCCAACACTCCCTCCTGCAGAAACACTTCAGTTCTGCTCTGGAGGAGGTTTCGCCTCCCTTTTACACGCCAACAACGTAAAAGGTGGTTTGAGTGAGTTGGAGTCACACCTATGCTAGAAAGCAGCAAAAATTAACTGTAGTTTTGTCAATTTGCATGCAAAATCAATTTCAGAATGAAGCCAATTTCTTTCTTCTAGGAATCCAGCTACTGCCAGTGGCCACTAGTTCCATAACCTGGATTAAGAAGCAACAGCACATCATACTCCACCTCTCCAGACTCCATCTATGCTCATCTTCAGGCATGCACGTGCCAATAAACGCAGCGTGGACAGTAAGTGCATTGCCACACCACCCCTGGCACTGCTGCTCGAGGCAAATCATGGGCCTTTTAGAAGGAAAAAGGTTTCGGAAACGCTGCTCAAGCTGGTCCATTTAAAGTTGCACAAACAAGACATTAAATAACAATGAAAGGCTTTCAATTAAACATTAAACCACCCCAAACACCGCTTGGGTGCTGCCAGCTCTCACAACATCACTCCAACTCTTACAGCACCTGATTTGTTTTTTCCCCTTTGGAGCTTCCAGTGCTCCTGCTGCTGCTGGGAACCGGGTCCCCCAGGGACACCCCCTGGCTCACCTGTGTCCCATAAAACCACCAGGTCTTACTTGACCTGGATGTTTCAGGCACATTCCACCATGGAGCTGGTGTCATAAATGTCACCAGCTCTGATTAATGGGGGGTTTCCATGTAAGTAATTAGCACATGGAACCTCCATGCAGGCAGAATTTGCTCAGAAGGACCCAACTTGGTTTCTAATGTTTCCTGAAACAAAGGATTGCCCCTAAAAAAGCTCTTCCCTGGCTCCAGCACCCAGAGATGAGCTCAGATCAATGCCACAAGGCTGCTGGTGTCAGAGACCTGCTTGTCTGCCCCAGTGACCCGGCCCCAAGCTCTGGCTCTGGGATGGGGTGTCCCCATGCTCCCTCACTGCCTTCCCAAGGGTGATAACTCACACAACCAACCTGCGCCTTCAAACCATCACCCGCAGCCTGGCTTTGAGCAGG
>NW_009933406.1:19721-21299 GCF_000696875.1 Nestor notabilis
AAGGGCTTCTCAAAGACCACTCTCTGTCCCACAGGCACGGGTTTTGAGCAGGAACAAGGATGCTGCAGGCTGACCTTGAAAAGTCACACTTTAGGGGTTTATTCCAGGGATAAAACACCAGTATCAGCATGGACACTTGGCTTTCCCAGGTCCTCCAGGAGAGGAGGAGGAAGAGAAGGACAACAGGGCACACACACAGAGCTAGCCTAGTGGCCATGGACAGGTCAGTACCATCTATCTTGGTAGCTTCATGGGTCCCAGCACACCGTGGCTTCTGCAAACCAACGTGACAAAGCCATGATGCTGCTGTGCACCTCAACAAGGGGATTCACCCCTGAACCTCCTCCACAGCTGAAGGGATGCTCTCAGTACAGCTGGGAAGCACCCAGTGTCCCACAGCAGCATCCCATGGCAGCGCTGAGATGGGAATGGGACCTCCAGCCCCACTCACCCCCACTGGAAGGAGGACTTGCTCAAACCAAGCTGAGCTCATCTGCCCCATCCCAGCGTCAGGGCTCACCACCTCATCGGCTCAATCCTGCTTGGACCACCTCACCCACAGCACCCCGCAGCACCAGCCCCATCCCGGTGGGCTTTGCCACTTCCTGGGAGTGTCCAAAGAGGCTCTAACCACTGCAGTTGGGAATTGCAGCACCTGGATGCACTCCAGGCTCCAGATCGCTCAGCGACACGTCAAACCTTTCCTCTTCTGCTCGGCAGAGCTGGAGAAAGCACAGGCAGGAGCGTTCCTGCCCCGTTTACATTGTTAACATACTTTCTTTTAAGTCAGCTCCTGTGGCGTTTCCTCTCCTTCCACATGTGGTTTCGGTCAGAAAACGCCTCCTTTGCTCCCCTGCTCCTTGCAAAGAAAACCTGCAGCAGATCCTGCTGCAGCCAAAGGACACAAGGCTCCTTTCCTGCCCCAGGACCACCTTGGGACACCAAGATGTCCTGGAAGGTACAGGGGACACTGCTAAGGACCTCAGTGTCCATCCCCATTGTCACTTTGGCTTCTCTGCTGCAGGCAGCGAGCACCAAGGGATGCACAGGAAGGGATGCTCGGCCACCTTTGGGAGTTACCGAGGAGAAAGGCAGCTCCAGCAGCGCAGGATCCTGCCCAAAACCCAAACACCATCAGGAAGAGCAGCGAGGGGCAATGGTGGGAGCCGGGAAGGAGGAACCCACACAGGAAGGGGCCTGGGGGCACAGCACCACCAGAACAAGGGGCCCATTTACACCCAGCCCGGGGGCACCCTCCCTTGGCAGCAGTGGTTCTACTGGCAGCCGAGCTGAGCCGCGGGCAAGCTTTAATTGCCACTATTATTACTACAATGTCATTGGAGGCTCAAAGGCTGCTGCCTTTGCTCGGAATTGAGGGATGCACTTAACTTTAAGCAGATGATCTGGGAAGGGGAGGTGGCTCCGCACAACCCCAGCACAAAAACCCACTGCCTTTCACACTACAAAGATGAGGAGAGCTGGGAGAAGCAGGAGCCCTCCCCACAGCCCTGCTCGCCATGAGAACCAGGGAGGCTTTGGGCTCACACCATGGCCAGGAGCAGGAATACCGCCTCCATC
>NW_009933406.1:21357-21604 GCF_000696875.1 Nestor notabilis
GCAGGGCTGGTTTTCATTCCCCTTCCCCCAGGAATGACTCAAGTTTTCCCATTAAAGCAGCACCAGAAAGGGGGCTATTGTAGCCCTGCATCCCCCAGGGCCAGGGGGACCTTGGTGCCACTTCAGGGAGAGCCGAATGATGATGGCAAATGTCAGGAGCCTCCAAAGCCAGCCTGAAAGTACTGCAAGGGGGGAGGCAGAGCAGCAATCCCACCATCCCCACCACTGGGAACAGCAGAGCGAGGAT
>NW_009933406.1:21783-23675 GCF_000696875.1 Nestor notabilis
TCAAGCTCAAGATGTTGGTGAAATGCTATAAATAACAGAGGGGGAAGGGGAGCCGGGGCTGGGGGGACTCCAGGCTCACCCAAACACAAGCACATGTTCCCCTTCCCTGCAGGACCGGGCTGGGGAGAAGGGAGGCAGTTCCAGCACCCACAGGTTCCTCTGAATGATGAGACCCCCCCCAGCATGCACATAAGGGGGGCAACTGAGAGGTTTTCTACTACCCAGGCCAGGAATAAATGCTCAGGCAGGACCCAACTCTGTAAACAACCTGCTTCCATTTTTACACAGCCACAACCCTAATTACCACCCGCCCCACCAGTGGAGGAGGTGTTTTGGCTCTGACACCAGTGGTCAAGAGAAGAACCTTGTTTCCTTCTTCCAATACACACCCAACAACCTGACTGACACACAGTTAAAGCTCATTGCTTCACAGCATCACCTGAGCAGCAGCGGCTGCTTCCTCCACACCGTAACAACCAGGGGAAAGTATGAGATGCCCCAGGGACGAGAGAGACTGTGGCAGACCCATGGCAGTTGCTGCCCTGAGAGAAAAGGAGGGACTCAAACACACCTGAGCTGCCATGAAATACCTTTTGGCAGAGCCTGAAATGAGCAGAGTTATCTTAAATATCACCAGAGTTATCTTAAGCATCACCAGGAGGAGAGGAGAGGAGGGATGCTGCAGGTTCCTGATGGTGCTGGAACAAGCACCTTGGTGTCAAAGCCTTGCATCACCACCAACCCAAACTGCCAGGCACAGCCCTCCCCTGCCCATCCTGAATGCAGGGTCTGGGCTTTGGCAGCTTATTTCAATTGCTGCCATTATTCAAATTACTCCAATTATTTCAATTGCTCCAGCTGGGTTGGAGTGATAGAATCACTAAAACAAATAATTCAGGGGGGTTTAAACAGCAAAAGACATTGAGCTTTGTGCTGCTTCCCCAGCATCCTCACTGCACCCTGGGGGCTCAGCCTGGTGCCTTGGGGCTTGTGGGATCCGCACTGGTACCCACACCCGGCATCCTTTGGATGCATCCCACTGCTTTCCCAGCCAGCACAGCACAAAGGGAATGAGTGAGGATGGCAGACAAGCCAGGAGACAGCAGAGATTCCAGTGAGCGCTAGAAGGCATCCAGACACTGGGATCCACAGCCAAGAGCTGCTGATGGGGCGACTCGGGTATTTTCAGGGAGTCTCCAGCCCGCGGTGGATGGGAGCACTGAAATGGGCTGGGGTGAGAACAGGTCCCTGCACTGCCCTTGACACAGCCCCTGCGAGGAGGAGGAGGATTAGATGTGCAATGGAAACCCCGCGCCCACAGGACAGCTCCTTCCAGCCAAGGAGCAGAAGGATGATGCCTGCAGATGGGGACCGAGCCCCAACAGGGACCTGCCATCCCCACAGACACTCACCCTCCCATAGCAAAGCAAAAGCAATCAGGAGAAATTAATGAGGTCCTTCAATGTCCCCTGGCACTGCAGGAGTAGCAAGAGGAGGTACAAACCCTCCCAGAGCCTTGCATCAGTGCCAGGTCTCCCCCGAGCCCCTACATCCCAACCTGGCCCCTTCCAGGCGCTGTGGGATGCAAACCCCATGGGAGAGCGGGATGGTTGTACCAGCTCCCTGCTGCAGAGCCAGCCCCAACCACAGCCCCAGACACGACAAAAGGTTATTATCCCGAAACTGCCGGGCAGGAGAAAACAAGAGCAGGAAGGATGTGAAGGGTGGGGAGGACGCCTGATCTCCAGCCCATGGTGACAGTGCTGCCAGGCTGGGCTGCCCTGGGGGATGGCACAGCACCTGACCCCAGCACCCTGCACCAGAGAGAGGTGATCACAGACTGGTTTGGGTTGAAGGGACCTTTAAGTTCATCCAGGTACAACCCCTGCCAC
>NW_009933406.1:23756-25777 GCF_000696875.1 Nestor notabilis
ATCGTCTCTGGTCACCCTGTGCCAGTGATGGGAAATGCATTTCTCTCATGTCCTCCCACCAATATTTCACCTTTAAGCAACTTACTGCCAAAGAAATAAGAGCTTGACCTTATCCACTGATGCCCCTTTAGGCGAGGGGTAAGCCTGGATTTGCCCCTCTCCACAATCTGTGCTCTGTGCTGCAGCTCCAGCCACGGCATTATGGAAATCCCTGAGCACAAAGGGGCCTCTCAGGAGAGGGGCTGCAGCCAGGCCACGTCCTGGTGAGGACCACACATCCCCACTGCGGACAACCCTGACTGAGGTTCCCCACAGGCACATTTCCCTGGCTGATGTGGGATCACCATCCCAGTCCGGCTCCATGGGGTCCATCTGGTCCTCCCCAGCAGCGATGCCTCCGGCTGAGCTGTCCTGGCCATTCCTCTGCAATTCCACAGCTGGGGAATTTCTCAGCCACAAGTTGAGAAGCAGCTTTTTCCCTCCCCATTTGCTGGCTCAGAGAGTGAAGGGGCTGGAGCTGGGGCTGGAGCCAGGAACAGCAGCACAGGCTTGGCTGGGAGCTGGGAGCAGCTGGCCCGGCCCAGGGAGAGACAGGCAGGGAAGGAGGAGGATGGAGGAGACCAAAACCACCATACGCATGTGTTTTCCTTAAGAGAGAAAACTTTTCCAGCACCATCTGCCAAGGGAACATGCAACCGGGATACCGGCAAGCTCCCCTGCTCCAAAGGGATAAGCTCCAGGACAGCGTGGGGCAGCAGCATGGGCCCTGGCCGGCTGGGATTTATCCAAGAGGAGGATCAGGGGATCTCTGTTCTGGATTCAAATGGATCTCACCAGATCCAGAAGGATTTGTTCTCTGGTGGGTAGGAAGGAAAGGAGGTGAGGAGCGTGGGTGACTGCAAGGCTCAAACCACTGCTCAAGCTGCTGAAACAGGGGGAAAAGTCCTTCCCACGCTCACCATGAACCCCCAGGCGAGGGGAGGGATTGCTGCGGACAATGGGAAGGCAGATGGAGATGCTGGGAATGAGCTTCCCGGAGCTCACGGCCCCTGGGGAGAGCCGTGCCCTGCTCCACAACACCCCAAATCAGAGGCACAACTGCCACCCACGTCAGCATCCTCTGCACTGCTCCAAGGACAGGCAACAGATCCCAAGCCGAGCCTCCTGTGCAGGATGTGGCCCAAAGCACACCCTGCGCCAGAGCCTCACGCATCAAACCGCTGACCACAGTGTGTCAGCCTGCCCTTTGGGCTCCTCAGCTTCTTACTGAGGCCAAGCCTTGAGCAATCACCAAATCACTCAATGCTGGCCCCATTCGTTACCTTTAATAACCCCGGGTCATTAGCAGCAATCCGGTCACACCAGCTTTGTGCTCCCGTGACCACCAGCTCAGCACCAGTGATGCTGAGGGAAATCCCCCTCGAGATGGTGGGAGCTCTCGTGCAGTCCCCAGCAGGTCAATAGATAACCTGCAGCCCTGCAGAAAGCTGCTGTTGGCTGAGATATCTACATGGAATGGGGAAGCCCATGTTCTGCACCATGGACCAGCAAGGACACAGCTCCTCATCCTCCCTCTGGGCCCACTCTCTGAAGGAAGAGGCCATGGGTGCTCTATTTAGACTTGCAGAGCCTAATAAACCATGTGCAGGGTGAAGGACACATCACACAAGCCATACGCTGACCCTTCAGGGCTGATCTTCACCCTTGCTCTGCCACCAAGCCCACCCCATGCCCAGGCTCAGAGGACGAGGGATGCGATGAGCCCTTTGGATGCATCCGCCGCGCAGGAGGAGCTGGTGCCGCCCCGCACGCTTGCTGCACGCTCCCTACACACCTTCCAGCTCCCACCATTGTCCCCATCACAGGGACACATGTGCACACCCCCAGCCCGGCCCCTGCCCGGGAAGGGGGAGAACAGGCGCTGCTCTGTGAGCGCCGGGCCCAGGGAAGTTCAAGAGTTGAGCACCAATATTTGTCTTGGCCGGGCGGCACGGCTCGCTGGAGGAAACGGGGCAGGGAGG
>NW_009933406.1:25808-37855 GCF_000696875.1 Nestor notabilis
TCCTCAGAGTGAAAGTAAAGGCAGCGCTGTGGCACCCACGCTGGGGTTAACCCGATGTGAGGCCGTTTGTGCTGGAGAATCCTGCAATAAAACAGCCAGGGGTGCAAGCTGCCAGAAAGCAGGACTGAGGGGCCTCGGTCCCAGCCATCGGCATGACACCAGTCCCAAAAGCCACAGCTCAAAGCTTGTGCACTAGATCTGCCCATCGAGCTGCGCTGGACACAGCACACAAAGCTCTCAGCTCTGCCTGGGGCTCTCCTTAAGCTCCCTCCACAATTCAATCCTCCTTCATCCTCCCGTTGCAAAACCAGCCCTATCCCACAACACTGCTGGAAAACACGGGATCAGACTGAGACCTGATGCAATCGGGGAACATCATTGTTCACTCAGCTCATTCCACCACGATGCTCAGCTCCAGAAAAGACATGTTTTAAACCCAGCTCCTGAGCAAGGACAGGACCACAGAAGATGCTCCTCACTTGCCAAGTGTCACAGGGAGCTGGACACTGCTCCCAGGGCTAGTGCTTATCTGCAGCCAGGGCAGCCCCTCCATGCCGGGGCAGATAAGGAGGTGTGGAGGCAGCTCTGCCAAAGGCGGGTGGTCCAGGACAAAGTGTGTTCCCAGCACGGGAGGATCTCCTGTGATAACCCCGGAGGCAGCGCCAGGCTCCGGCTGCTCCTGCTGATAAACCCGGGTGAAGGCGGGTGCGCAGTGCCCGGCACACACCGGTGCTGCCCGTGGGGCTCTGAGCAGCCTCTGAGCCCATGGATAGGGCTGAGGAGGACCAGGAAGCCACAGGGAAAGCAGGAAGAGCCCCAGAACGGTGCTTGCAGAACCAAAAGAGAGATGCAGGTACCCAGCAGAACCCAGCACCCGCCTCAAGAAGCGGCACGAGGCGATTTTGACCCCCATGTTCAGGCTGTCCCAAGCACCTCTCCAGGACAATGTGGGGTTCCATGTATCCCATCCCAGGTACCTGGGACTCAGACTCAGTCAATGGGAGCCCTGCGCTCATTAGCAGCTGCCAGACAAGAGCAGGGAACCCTTCCAGGCAAAGCAGACTATTCACCCCGCTTAGAACTAATTAGGGCTTGCCTTAATTAAATCCTGCTAAGCATGAACAACCCCAGGGCCGGAATTAACTGATTTACCTGGGATGGCCTTTGGCTGCTCAGGAGGGACTGCTAACCCAGCATGAGTGAGCCAGCCCGGCACCGGCTGTGGACACAGCAAGGCTGGAGCTGTTGGGGCTTGGGAAGAGGCACTGGAGACAAGCCCCATGGCACAGCATCCCACGCCAGGGGATGTTGGTCCAGGTACAGCCCCATCCCTGGGGTGGAAGCCCAGCCCACCAAGGCAGGAATGGAGGGATTAGCTCTCCCACCACCCTTTGTGCCGCTCTTCTTTAATAGGATTAGTCCCTGTGAGTCCCTAAAAGGTTTTAATCCCATACCACCACTGGGAGTCCTGCTGCATCCATGCACTGAACAGAGTTTACAGACAGTGATGGAGGGACCCAGGATCACATCCAGACACCAACACGCTGCTGCTCCCAGCCCCAATCCCTTCTCCACCACACGGGATGGATCAGTGCTGGGGCTGGAGACCCCACCAAGGGAAAGGCAGAGCCCAAGATGCCTGCAAAGCAGCCCCAGTACCCACTGGGAATGGTCCTTCTTACCTTCTCCTTGCTCATAAAGCTACTTTCAATTTGGCTTTCCCAGACTCATCCCTAACAGACATCTGCCACCAGCTTATTTTACCCAGTAACAAACTCTTGCAACACTTTAGTGGGAAAAGAGACACATTCAGCCAACAAAACGCAGCTCCAAGCCTGGTTATGGTTTAGACACACGCAGCAGCAGGACCAAAACACTCGGGAGTCCAAGCAAAAGCTGTAATGAAATTAAACCACGATACGCATCTTGCCAGGAGTAATTATGTCAACAACTTGGGGTTTAATTCCTTCTTTATAGAGAGCCGTGGATCTGGAGAAACCCTTGGCTGATTAGGAGTTTAATTTTCTCTCTCTCATACCCCAATCTGGAGTCTCCCAAGAACACCACCTGTAAAATCTCAGTAACTAGAGATAGACCAAGGACACAGAGCCAAAACCAGCTCGATTTAGACCTCAATTTATACACCGAGTTCTCTTATAGTGCTGTGTAAATCACTCCACGTCACAGCCTGTCTCCCAGCCCAAAGGGCAGGAATGAAGCGCAGAGAGGCAATGCACAGCCATCACATTGCACTCACACGCTGCTGGGGCTGCAAGCAGTAAAGGGATGTTGCCTTATGGATTGAAAGGAGCACTTTAAAACTTCATTAGGGAGTTGGGTGTATCTGGCCAGCAGCTGGTCCCCCTCGGCACAGGAATGCTGCAAGTCAGCATTCACATGGCACCTTTGCTCCATGTGTTTCCATTCCCCACAAGCAATGTCTTAACACCAGCACCTTCTCCCTTGGGTGCGAGCAGTCCCAAGGCAGGAGGAGCTGGGATTCACCCACACCTGCAGCATCACCACCAGGACCAGGGTCAAGCTCCTGGAGATGCTTTATCCAGCCACGCTCCACAGCGGCACCAGGGACAGGCCTGGATAGGCAGCTGGAAGCGTGCGGTGCGTCCCCTCCTCCACAACTCATCTGGGCCTTGGGAATAAACAGAGAATCCAAAAGAAATAAGCAAACCCAATATTGTTTTAGGGTTCCCTCCACTATGAGAGGACCGCAAGGCCCATCAGCACTGAGGGGCTCCAAGGGACGGAGCAGAGCCCCAGCAGAGGCTCTGTGCTGGTGCCAGGGCACACGCAGAAAGCCCTGGTGCTGCCAGATGAGTTTTAATTTGTTTGAAACCATTTAATACTTTTCCTATTGAACGGAGCCATTAAAGAGCTGGCGAGGAGCCACTTGCAATGGGGCTGTTATTAAAGCAAGCTGCCCGAGCGCATCCCCGCGAGCAGAGGAGAGGGCCGGGGCTGGCTGTGCCGGAGCAAGCTGCATTCCCAATGCCTCCCATTTAATACCAGTTTTCCAATCATTTTGAGGGAAAGTTTTGGATTACTCAAGGATGCAGAAGGAAGCATCAATGGCTGGACCACAAGCAGCATCTCCTGGTGTCAGCACCACGACCACTCCGCATCCAGGCAACAGGCTGGGATGCAAACACCCCACACACTCTTTACCCCCTCGCAGGGAGGTGCAGGGTACCAGGGGTGACCCCAATGTCCCCCCACAGGACCATGTGTCCCTTGAGAGCGTGTGGCCCCAGGAACAAAGGCCCTTGGCAGGGCACCGCTCCTGCTGATGCTAATCTGCCTCCTGCCTCCCGCTCCCTTCCACTCGCTTTGTGTTTCACTAAAAATATCACAGCAGAGGAAGTCTCTGCACGGGGTGGATGCTCCCCTCCCCGGGAGGGGCTTCCTGCACTGCCCCGGCACTGAAATAACCCCCAGTGAGCTCCTCCATGGACCCGCTGCCCACACTGAGCCCGGGCAGGAGAGCTGCTGCCCTCCCTTCATCCCATAGCTCTGGGGTGCTTTGGGTGACAGGACAAAGTCACACAACCCCAGACTGGTTTGTGTTGGAAGGGACCTTAAAGCTCCTCCAGCTCCAACCCCTGCCCCGGGCAGGGACACCTTCCACTAGAGCAGGTTGCTCCAAGCCCCTGTGTCCAACCTGCCCTTGAACACTGCCAGGGATGGGGCAGCCACAGCTTCTCTGGGCACCCTGTGCCAGCACCTCAGCACCCTCACAGGGAAGAGCTTCTGCCCAAGAGCTCATCTCAGTCTCCCCTCTGGCAGGTTAAAGCCATTCCCCTTGTCCTGTCCCTCCATCCCTTGTCCAAAGCCCCTCTCCAGGCTTCTTATAGCCCCTCTAGGCCCCGCGAGCTGCTCTGAGGTCTCCCTGGAGCCTTCTCCTCTCCATGCCCCAACCTCCATCCCCACACTGCTGGAGCTGGAGCTGCTCCTGAGCCCACCCGCAGCACCAGCACTGACTCTGCCCCGTGACACACGATGCCGGGAGCCCAGCACCATCAATAATGCAGCAGGGTCAGTGCCCACATGGGGCCGAGGCTTCCCCACAGCTCCACCGCTGCCGTTGGGACCAAATCAAGGCACTGATCCCAAAGGCAAGGCTGGCAGCACCCACCTAACGAGCTGCAGTGGGAAGGGCAGGGAATGCTGCAGGGACACGGGCACAGCTCCATGGGTTTCCCCAAGCTCTGCCTGCACAGAGGTCCAGGTTGGAGCCAGGGCTGGGGAGTGCAGGATGCTGCAGGGAAGTGCTTTAATTGAAGCCATGCCCTTTAGTTTTTGGTATTTTTCTTTTAATCACATAATTACTGCAGACATTTCTGCTCATGGCGGGTTTATTACATCTTTGTGGTTATTCTACAAGCCCTAAATTTTGGGCCTCAACTGAGTTGGCAAAGTTCTCCCAAAACATCTGTCCCGAGTTATTCCCCTTCCAGCGCTATGGCAGAAAGCTGCCGCCTCAGGATGTTGCAAATCAGCACAAAAAGCTCTTATTCCTGACCCAAACACGAGTGTAAATATTTACTGCCTCGATGTCAGTGCTGCCACACACCTACAGGTCCCAACAGGCACCCAGGCACCCATCCATCCTCCTCCGGAGCCCGACGCCTCTGTCCCAAGGCACACCAGCTCCTGCCACGCAGCTTTTGCCAGCAGCAGTGCTCAGGTGACACTGTCCCTCCCCAGGCAGAGACCAATTAACAACCGGCTCCTAATTCCCCTCCATTAAAATTCCCAGGTCCAACACGCTGCTTGAATCTGGCAGCTACAAGATGTGGGTTTGTTTTCCAATGCAAAGGTCCCTTTGCACACCCACCCCCTACAGCCCTGCTGGGACCAGAGCAGTGATGGGGGGGAACTGCATCACTGCGAACGTGTCTCAGTGGCTTTATGGTTGTTGTTTCTCCTACAAACACACCTGGAGGAGGCTGTGAGGCAGCAAGTCCCAAGGACATAGACTGGTTTGGGTTGGAAGGGACCTTAAAGCTCCTCCAGCTCCAACCCCTGCCACGGGCAGGGACACCTTCCACTAGAGCAGGTTGCTCCAAGCCCCTGTGTCCAGCCTGGCCTTGAACACTGCCAGGGATGGGGCAGACACAGCTCCTCTGGGCACCCTGTGCCAGTGTCTCACTCCCAGGCAGCACAGCTCAGCACCAGCCCTGCAGCACGCTGCCTTTTCCATGCAGTTAGCCCAGGCATTCCATAACAGCCACCACCAGCTCCCCCTGCAAAGGCACCTTTGCAATAAAAGCAGCTCACAACCAGGCACCCAGCACTCAACACAACCCAGAGCAGCTCCTAACACCTCCAAAGCATCCAGCCAGGATAGAGCCAGAGCCCTGGGGAAAGCAGAAAGCAGCCTGGTGGGACAGGGAACATGTGCCCTGTGGCTTCCACTCCCATGAGATGCAGCATGTCAAACCCCTCCACATGCAGCAATGTGGGATGGGGCAAAGCAGACCCTGCTCCCAGTGCCACCATGGTCACAAGTCCCCAGGGTGCTGGGGATGGCAGCACTGCTGTGGGTGCAGCCCTGCTGCCAGCAGCAGGATTTAAATACATCCCAAATCATTCGTGGCATTACCCTGGCTCCTGGATCCCAGGTCTCAGCCAGGGGCGCACATTGACCTCCCCATGCGGAACAACGCTGGGGGCCATGCTGGCCATCCCCACCCTGCACCACCTCCCACCCCGGGTGCCAATTTCCCTCCCCTTTGTCTCAGTCACTCCTTGCTTCGGGCTGCACTGAACAACCCGGCCTCAAATCAAGGAAAACTGCAGCTTTACATAAACAAATGCTGCTCCCTCGGAGCAGCCCCGAGCATCAGCACCGGCTCCCACGGGCCTGCAGGGGGAAGGGAGCTGCTCTTCTCCTTCACTAAACAGCCTCAAAAGCCCCAAATGTGGCTGGGGGCAAATCTCAGAGTGGATTCCAGCTGACACAGCCCCAGAGCAGGGACAGAAACCCCCCAAACAGCCCCCCAGGCTTGGAACTGCTCGTCCCAGTGCCTGTGACCTGCAGGATAAGGGTCAGGTTAGAGCTATCCCAGGGGAGGACACGGTGCTGGAGCGCTGAGCACTGCAGGAACTGGGCCCACCATCACTCCCCTGGCCTCCAGCTGTATGGGGTATAGCTGGAGCACCGCATCACCCAGACTGAGAGCCTGGGGCAGGTCTTACCCCCTTGAAACCCTCATACCAGGGTCACTCACAGCCCTAGAATGGAGAAGTGACCTTGGCCAGGAAAGCCTGCAGCACCCTGCTCTACAGAGAGCTATGACCTGTGAAGTCAGGAGCAAACCAGCCATTGACCTGAGCCTCTGCACTGCCCTGTCCCCAGCCCCACACTGGGGGCATCACCCCAGAGTCCATCCCCCTTTGTCAGGCTCAGGCTCCACCAAAGACCAGCTCCAGCACAATGAGCATCAAGTGCCCCAGCCCCTCTGAAGCTCAGGCACGTCTCCCTCCTTTCCCTGTCCCACCCTCTCCTTGGAGGAGCCGAGACCCAAAGGCCGGAAAGGACTGTCCTGTTCCCCTTGCCTGACTTCCCGTCAGCACTCGCTGTTGGATTGGAACCAGCAAATGAAACAGAGACAGGATAGGAAATCCCCAGCTTGGAATGCCATCCCCAGCCCTGCCCAGAACAGCTCCTCTCCCACTGACCATCCTGGGGGCAACCAGAACCCTACTGCACTGACCCCCATCACCATCATATGGACCTTTAAATCATGCAGTAGGTAAACAAACAGTGCCTCCAACCCTGCCCCAGCCAGCCCAGGGAAGGGGGATCCTCCTCTGCAAGATGCCAAACAGCTCCAGAGGGAAGGACCAGGGGTGAAACCTCCTCATCACCGGCGACGCATGTGCCTCATGCCAGCATCGCCTCTTATCCGCACAGGGAATGTCTTCAGCTGCTTCTCCATTGGGAGCTCCTGAGGACATGAAGCTTTCCCAACTTTCCCACCTCCCACCAGCAAGTTCTGGGCCAGCATCCAGCCACCACCCGCTTCTGAGGTGGGGGAACAGAGGCCAACCAGGCACTGCAGCTCCACAGGGAGGAGGAGGAAGAGGAGGAGGAGTGCGCTTATGGCAGCTCCGTGATGGAGGCGGCTGTCAAGCATCTTTGCTCCCTGCCCAGCAGGGCAGGATGGCTGCAGAGCAGGGACATAGAAGGGGATAGTGCTGCAGAGGTGCTGGAGTCACTGTCAGCCTCACAACAGCTTGTGGCACGTCCTCCCCAAGGAGTGCAGTGCTCCAATGTTATCTGCTGAGTGCGAGGCTGCGCTGTCTCCAGCACAGCCCCAACGGCGAGGCAGCCATGGAAACTGGACCTTTTCCACCCCAAATTCTTTCCTTTTTGGAAAGGAGTTTACCAATAAAAGGCACTTCACTGCAGAATCGCAGTCCAGGCCCTGGCCACTTGAAAAAGAGCTAATTTCCTCCCTATTTAAGCAAAAAAGCTGAGAATACATTCGTCCCAGATGTTCCCTCCCTCCTGCATGTAACAGGGGAGAGAAGCTCATTCAGGAGGTTCAGCTTCATCTCACCCCCGGTCCATGCAGCCTGTCCCCACGGTGGACAAGACCCAGGCTAGG
This sequence comes from Nestor notabilis, assembly GCF_000696875.1. Classification (NCBI taxonomy): domain Eukaryota; kingdom Metazoa; phylum Chordata; class Aves; order Psittaciformes; family Psittacidae; genus Nestor; species Nestor notabilis. The sequence goes on from NW_009933406.1 coordinate 33,440, forward strand.
ACACAACCTTAGCTGAGGCACCATGGGGTCACTCACCCCAGGGCTGATGACACCCCAGCAGCTCCTGGAGACCCTTGAGAGACACAGGGACAAAAGACCAGCACAGCTCCAGCAGCCAACACTGAGCAAGAACAAATGAGCCCAAGGGGGTGCTGCTCACCCGCTGCTCCAGGACACAGCGGGATCCCCATAGCCAACAGCCACCTCCAGAAGGTATTTCCCAATGGGAAGCAGAGGGATGTGCCCCCAGGGTGTCTGCACCCATTCCCCACCTCACCCTCACCTTCCTGCTGCCGTGCGAGGAGAAGCTGTGCGAGTGGCGCTGGAGGCTGTCCCCGTTGAGTGTGCCCCCGCTCGGCCCCCGCTGCGGCTTCCACACCTCCCCGTTGTCGCTGCCCACTGACTTGGAGGGAGATACGCTGGAGTTGAGCAGGATCCCGCTGTGCACCATGTCCTCCGTGCACGTCAGGCGCAGGCTGCACAGGTACTCGTCCGTCTCCTTGTCCACCACGAGCAAGCGGGTCTCTGTCTCCACGGCTTTGATGCGCTGCACAACCTGGAGAGGAGGGGAACAACTGAGCTGAAAGCCAGGGACCTGTTGGGGCAGCAGGAGCTGGACCCAAGGACCACCAACTGCCCCACACTCTCCTGCAGCTTTAGTCCTGCTGCAGGGTACAAGTTCACTGTCACTCCCAGCCATTGGTGATGGGGGAGAAGGGGGACCGCAGCTTTAGGGGAAGCCCAAGAGGGAGGTCTGCAGTCCTGGGTGATGGAGATGGCTCTTTCCACCCCATGCCCTGCAACCCACAGGGCAGCTATGCCTAGGGCAGCTGATCTCACCACCCAAGATCAGGGGCTTCCACAGAGGCTGCTTCACTGCCTTTGGAGCACCAGAAACCCTGCTGCCTGCTTTTGTCCCTTAGAGGGAAAACACAACCTGTCCCACCAAGCAAGCCACCTTGCACACCCTCATTGCCTTCATCTGGGGTGTCTTTCTTGCCCTATACCCAGGGCAGGGCAGAGAGGTGGGGTGCACAGGGAGGCACCAAGCACCCGTGTGTGCGTTTGGTGGCTGGGTGCTCCCCACCACGCTGGTGTATTGGCCAAAATCCACCCAGGGTGGATTTATGAAAGAAAGAACCTGATCTCCCCATTCATCCCCGCTCTGTGCTGGGGGCCAGCAGAGATAAGAGAAGCTGGTGCAGGGAGCAGGAGATGGGCCCATCCCTGCTGAGATCCAGCTCCACACAGAGCTGAATGGGGACCATTGTCCTGCCGCTGCCTGGCTCCAGGAGGGATCAGTGACTGGCAGAGGCTCTGAAAGGAGCTCACGGTGTCAGCACGGTGGGAAGAGCCGGGAGGAGGCTATCCCAGCCGGACAAGGGGGGAAATCACAGCAGGGCGGGCTGTGATGGAAGCAGGGCACATCCAGGGCACAAACAGGAGCAGGGTAAAGGGAAACCAGCTCCAGCTCCCTGCACAGGCCTTCACCTGGAGGAGGAGGAGAGGTATCACTGGCAATGCTGTTCCACAGCCATGGGGTGACCCTGAAGACCACAGAGCCATGACACCCCCACCCCCCGCCCCAGGAGTGCTGGGAACCCCCCAGAGCAGCACTGGGCTTCCTCACAGGGCTCCTGCTCTGATCTAGGTCACACTGGCCAGACAACTGCCAAGGTTAGAAGCAACAAAGGAGCCTAATGTGCAATTAGCCAGCATTTATTTACTCCCTGCAAGCTCCATTCAAGGTCAACAGAGCCGGTACCCGCGAGTGAGACAAAAACACACACAACCAACAAGAAATTTATGGACTGCAGACAAGGCTGCTTGTCCCAGACCAAGCAATCTGCTGCAGGCTGCAGCCTGTCTCCATGCGCCGCGGCAGCGTGCCCAGGGCTCCCATCCGTAACCAGCCTGAAGGGTGCTATTCCAGCAAGCCCCAGAAAATCCATCTGCTCCCTTTCAGATCTATTTACATGAGATATCAAACGGTGCTGCTGATACCAGCAAAGCAGCACCTGGGCAAGGCCACGTCTCCCAAAGGGGACCCAGGAGCAGGCAGCCAGAGTGCAGCGGTGGCAGGAGATGCAGATGGGCAATGCCAACGGGGAAGGTATAGGAGAAAGATGCCAAGTCCCACACCCAGACCCTGCAGTTTGGGTGCTACAGGCATTAAGACAGCACAATTAATCACTGGCAAGGAGCAGGGTCCTGCAGAGCACAGGGAAACACAGAGGGACCACAGAAGGACCCAACCTGCTGGGGTGCAGCACGGTGCCAAGGTCCCCAACAGCAAGTGCAGTAATGGAGCAAGCATCCCCCAGCCCTGAGAGCGGATGAGCAGAAGGGGCTCCTGGTGACAAGCTCCCCAAGCAAGCTGCTGTGGGGACAGAGCAGCGAGGTGGCAGGCAAAGCAGCAGCAGGGCGCCCTACCCGCTTCCGAGCCATGGTCACAGCCTTGAGTCCGCAGCTCCTCTGAGGACAGCGCAGCCTCCCCTGCGCATCCGGCGCCTCGGGACCTTCTCAGCCCCGGTCCGGCCGCATGATTTCCGCAGCTCCACCCAGGCTTTCACCCCTGGAGACACCAGCACCAGCCCGGCCGAGCCGTCCTGGGTCCTTCCACCCCCATCGGGCAACATCTGCCCAGGAAGGAGGCTCATGGTGCCATCGGGAGCAGCTCCGTTCATCCCTCCTGCTCTGAAGGAGATGCCTGGGCTCATGCACCACAGTGGGGATCCGGAGGTGATCCCCACTCTGGGCACGGCAGGGGACCACTGGCATGCCCACACTGCTCTGCCCGCCTGGACAAGGAACCAAGGAGCCAGGATGCAGTTTTGCATCCAAGACGTGAAACACCCTGAGAACACGTTCTGCCTTCGCTCTTTGGGTAAGGCCAGGAAAACACAGAGAACAAAGACACAAATGCTGCCAGCTTCAGCTCGAAACACAGTTACACCCAAACAGCAAGGCCTTGTTTGCTGCAGGCTCTGTCCCACCACAGCTCCAGAGGCACATGGAGAGGCTTAGTTACTTAGTCAAGGCTGGGGACCTCAGGAGAGGCCACAACAAACTGGCTGCTCTATCCCATCAGCAGGAGCCAATGTCTGACCTCCCACGGCATCGCCCTTCCCACAGTCCATCAGTGCTGGGTATCTATCTTTGTGGGGAAGAGGTTCTTGCCGTATTGATGCAGGAGGAAGGATGATCCCAAAGCATCCCAGAGTGGGCTGCTCCCCACTTGTACACTCACTGGTGCCATCACAGCAGGAACACAGCCGCAAGATCCACAACACCCTGGATGGAGTGGACACACTCCATCTCATTCACTGCTCTGGATTGCCAGGGCTCCATCCTGCCTCCACCAGCAGAAATGGAAGGCAGGAGAATTTCTCCCATTTCTCCGGCCTGTGGAAGAGCCCTGCACGTTTCAAAGGCTCAGCTGGCTGCCTCCGCTCCGCTATCGCCCATCCCAGCATCTCAACTTCAGCAGGGAGTCCTGATGGCTTCCAGTACGACGCAGCTCCTCGCAGGAACACAGCCCTTTCTGCCCAGATGGATCAAAGACAGGAATCCTCCTTCAAGGGTTTTGAAATCACATTCAAGACAAACATTAACTAATCCACAGCTGGCTCAGATCATCCAAACAGGCTCAATCAGCCACAGAACCCACCAAGCCTGTGGAGAGGAGGCCATGAGGCTTTACTGCAGCCACCTGGAAGGCTTTGCCTCACCTTCTGCACAGCAACACCCATGGCTGGGAAGCTACAACCCCCAAAACGCTGCCAGGTCCACAAGCTACACAAGGCCCACCCCTGCTGTGCCCTGATAAAGCACTGTCAGCAGGGGCTGGACATATGTTTTAGGTTACTAAAGCACCAAAGCCCACGGAACCCCACAAACCACCAAGCACTTTGGGTGCTGTGGCCCAGAGCAGCCCGAGTCTCATTGCTTGTTTTTTTGGCCTAAACTGCTTAATAAATACAAGTTTCAGTTTATAAGCAGAAAATGACAGAATCTGAAGTGTGCAGCTTCTGTTACAGAGCTGAGAAATGGCTCACTCAGTTCCCCCAGTCACGGCCATGGTCTAACACCAACCATTCTTCCCCTGCAAGCTCCATCTCACCAAAGCCAAACTGCTGAACATCTGCAGAGCTTGGTCAGTAGATTTTTAAGGCATCTTTATACACTCGGGGCTGTATCGGTAGGAGCAGCACACCCGGAGTGGCCAAGAGCTGGAAATAAAGCCTGAGTCTCCCCATTCCTTTCCACCAGAGATTGCATAACACAGGAGTGCCCTGCCCATACTGAAACACCTTCAGCTTTCCCACCTCTACACAACAGCAGCAAGACAGACCACACCACGCAGCCATTCTCAGGGGAACCCGGTGTCCCAGGCACATAATGCCCATCTGTAGC
>NW_009933407.1:0-289 GCF_000696875.1 Nestor notabilis
TCAGGGTCAGGATGAGGATTGCAGCCCAGGGGACATGGGGATGCCGCTATGGAGAGGGGAAGGGACACCCGCAGCTCAGCCCTGCACATCACAGTATGCTGGAGGCAGGATGGGACACTGTCCTCGCCAAGCCAGGCCAGCTCCGCCATGAACACCACTGCTGGCATCAGTGCTGCACCAGCCCTGCTCCAGGGGCTGTCCTCTCCTGACACTGCTTTGCTGGCACCATCCCACCATTTGGACACACTGTGTCCTCTGTCACCGCATGACCTCAGGCCAGAGGCAGGGG
>NW_009933407.1:725-1422 GCF_000696875.1 Nestor notabilis
AGGGCCCCGCCAAAGCTTCTCTGGGCACCCTGTGCCAGCGCCTCAGCACCCTCACAGGCAGGGTTTGATGCCACCTTCTCTCTGCCTTCTTCCTTTTCCCAAACCTATTTTCGCTCCAGGGAAAGCCCTTACTTTCAACCCATGCTAATGCCCATGTCCTCCCTGCAAGCACCATGTGCCTTCCATGCTGTTGTGATGCCCATAGGGGTGACGTGTGACATACTCCCTGTGTCTTGTGGCTTCCTGGGGGGAAAGCAGAGCTGGAGACGCTGCTGTGCCTGTGGGGAGCAGGTGGCAGAGGAGCAGCATGGCACAGTGGGGTTTGCCATGTCTGCAACCGCCTCATCAGCACTTCACCAAGCACCAGTCTGTGCTGATGGCAGACCCCATGCAGCCCTGTCATGGGTGACACGGCCAGACTGGGGGAAACAGCCCTGTAGACAATGCCAGCAGTCCCCAGCCCTGGCTTTGCTGGGGGGTGAAGCAGCCTTCTACCCCCATGCATCTCCTGCAGGGTGTTGGGGCTGGAATTCCCATGCGAGTGGCTCTGCGTGCCGCTACCCAGGATGCTCTCCCAGCATGGGGTAAGGTCTGGCTCCACCCCAGGTGCCAGCACTGTGCATTCACACAGCCCCAACATTAGCTACAATCATAAAACAACAGCCAGCCTCCTTTTTCCCATAACACCCCCCACCAC
>NW_009933407.1:1453-9237 GCF_000696875.1 Nestor notabilis
TTTCGGCTGTTGCCCGAGCAGCCACAACTGGGAAACAGCTCCCTGCAGCCTTTTGCCAGTGCCACCCTGGTTGGTCCATAAGCCAGGCAATGCCATGCACCAGAGCACTGCTGGTCCATCTGTCCCTGCAGGCCTTGACCTCTGTCCCTTGCCACGCTGGCCCAGCTCCATCACCATCGCCATCAGCTCCAGCCATCCCTGCAGGCAGCCTGACAGTGTGACCTTGGTGCCAGACTCCAACCCCCTGGGAGCTGCTGGTGTGCCAGACTGCTGGAGAGGGCATTCGGGGCATTTTTCCCCCAGGGACTTTCTGCTTGGTCCTGGTGGGTCGGTGGGATGGAGCATAGGCACCACCATCTCCCCCCCTCCTCTGGGTGCACATCTGGTCAACAGATGCTGGCCCAAACGCTGGCTGGAGCCAGGGACAAAGGCTCTCATTTCCTCCTCCCAGCATCGACAGGTCCAGGCATATCTGCCTTTTCCACCAGGATGGGATGACCCTGCCTGCATGGCCAGGAGACCCTCCTGAGAGTTACAAGGGGGCAGGCAGTCCACCTGCAATGCCAAGCACAGCAACCCAAGCACCAGCATAGACTTTACTGAACCCATCCAACATCCTCTCCATCCTGGTTGGCTCCATCCCCTCCATCCCAGATGGCTCCCTCAGACCCAGCCTGGAAAGCCATCCAGCAGCAGCACCAGAGCTCAGCCACTTGAGCTTGCTCACCTTTGGGAGCTCGTTTTGAACTTGTCCTGACCAAAGGAGCCTCACTGCGGTTCTCCATGGCACGTCAATGATATTGCATTACCAAAACCAATGGCCTTGCACTACCCATTAGAACTCCAGGCAGGTCAAACTGGGAAATATCCCTGGGAGGAGCTAGGGCTGGTTTAGCCCATCCACTGCTGGGATTAACCGTGTGGATTTAGCAGTGGGGTGACTCCAGCTCACTCAACATACCATCACCGTACCATCACCATCCCACCGGGACACACAGGCAGGCAGAGCCAGGAGGGATCCAACCACCACTGGGGGACTTGGATGGCAGGAGGGAGGGGTGGGAGAGAAATAACAGAGCTGGAAATCATGACACAAAACATGCATTCATTTTATTCACAAAACCAGCCTGGATCGCTAAAACATTACAAACAGCATTTCAATTGGATGATGGAGAGAGAGCTGGAGAGACGGGGATGGGAACAGAAGAGAAATGTCACTTGTTGTAACTGCTTCAGCACAGGTCCTGCGATCGGGATTGGAGTTTGATTTTTAACTTCAGTAAGTTGACAAAAATTACTTCTAGGAGCAAACCATTGCGTTAGGAGGGTTCTGGCCGCAGTGTTCCTTGCTCTAGAGTAATAAACTAACAATGACCCTTTTTTTTTTCCTTTATTTTTGCCTTTTTTTTAATCCTTTTTGTTTTTTCCTTTCTCGACCACCCCCAGTTATGTAGCAATTGTTTCCTTCCACCTTTGATACCAGGTTAAACTTCCATCGGTGAATGGCTAGGAAAAGGGGATACTACATCGCTTTAAACATATTCTCATTTATAAACATGAAGTTGAGGCATTCTAGAAACTACCCACTCTATTGTATGATGGGAAAGAATCAAAGAAAAAGTATAAATGAGGGTGCAATTAAACAACTGTGCTAAATTACAGTAGTGCTTATTAGTAACTAGGTTTTCAAAGGTTACTGTAAATTTACAAAATACACAAGTACTGCATCTTTCACACATAAACAACATCAACACCAAAAACACAGAAAGAAACTGATTGTCCATACTCTGTCTATTAAGTCTTGGTACTTTACAGATCCATTGTGTTTGTATATTATTTTTTTTTCCTTTTCATTATTTTTTATTTGAAAAGCAGTTAAATGTCTGACTCGGACTCGGAGATGTTAAAACGAACGCCAAAAAAAAAAAAAAGAGAAAAAAAGAGAGAAAAGAAAGAAAAGAAAAATAAAATTATAAAAACAGGAATGAGATTTGCGAGAAAATATTTTTGGTTCTAAAGAGACACAGGTGCATCCATTCATTTCAGCCAAAAATCCCTTGCCTGAGACAACACAAGCAAGCAGTGACATTGCACTTGGATGACAGAGCTTTGGGATTCCCGTTCCTACTGGAACCATCTGAACGCGGCTCCTGTAGGAAGCATCACCTTCTGGAAAGGAAGAGAGACAGGGAGGGGGGGATAGAAGAAGAAGGGACAAGGTGTTAGGTCGGGTCCGGCACAGCCTTGTGGCATCACCTCCCTCCACCCCTCCATTCCCATCCCGGCATCCCAGCCACCGGCTTCAGGATGGACTCCACATCCCACAGATAGGACTACACTTTCCAAGGTTCCCAGGCCACAATGACCCAGCATGGCCTGGCACAGCCCCCACCTTCCCTGCCATGGATGAATGGACACCCAGCAGACAGGAACCCAGCCAATATATCATATAGGAGGGCATCTGGGGGAAACTGAGGCAGGGATTGAGCTGGTCATGCTTATGGACGCCAGACCCAGGAGCTGCTCAGGACAGAAAAGATGTCACCCCCCTGACACAGTGAACAACCTTGTCCCAAACAGAGCAGCCCTGGGCAACAACAGGACCCCTCAACATCTCACAGGGAAAAGGGATGAGTCCCGCCAGGCTCAATCTCACACACAACAAAGTGCCCAACAACTGATGAACCTCTTCGAAGACCCCTCCAGGAAAGGTGGTGTGGTGCAATGGCCCCAACAGCTCTCTGGTCCTCTGGAAGGAGAACCTGGGACGTTTCCCAGCTGGATGGGGTGGGAAGCCCACACAACATTCATGAGACCATGGGTGAAGTACGCAAGGACCACAATGTCTCTCAATGCCAACAGCCTCCAAGCAAGGCAAAGCCATGTTAGCCAGCAGGTAGGGCCACACTGTCTCATAGAGGATGTGCCTCAGAGGGCCCTTCGGCTCCTGCATCTCCAGACAAGCAAGGGACACCAACTGGAAACAAGCCAGGCGGCTCTCACTCAGTCCTTCTCTTGGATCAAGATACCCACCAAGCCCCAATGAAGTACCAGGGCAGCACCTCCCCCCACCCCTGCAAGGGGGACCCCAACATGCTCACTTCCATGGGCATCATGACCCAAACACAGGGTTTGGGCAAGGGGAGAATGGCAAAAGACGAGAATGGGCAAGTGCTGGTGGTACCCAGCTAAGCTACTGATGGATCACACCTTCTCCTGCTTTTGGCCTGCGTTAGGTCTCCTCTGGGCAAACTGAGCTGGGGGTATCACCATTTCCCCAAAGGTCTCTGCAATATGTAATCAGGCATCGGGGGAAGACACAAGTGCCTCTGGCCAATGATGCACAGGCTGTGGAAGGGCACACAGCCACCCATGCTGGATCCCACCCAAGGCACTGGGTGCAGAACCAGGGCAGAGCATGGTGGACTCGCCAGCAAGGGCCACCTACTCAGATACATCATCCGAGGAGAGAGGAACGAGGGTCTGGAAGGACATGTCTGATAGAGGTCACCTTCAACACCTCTGCCCCTTCATTATTAAAGGAAGATGGACAACCAGCTCTAATGTGGATGCCCAGCATAGATCACCCCTTATCCCCATGATCATAGAATCACAGAGCCAGTTGGAACATTCAAGAAGGAATCACAGAAGGTTAGAAGGGACTTTTGCAGACCATCCAGTCCAATTCCCCTCACATGTGCAGGACATCTTTTATTAGACCAAGTTCTCCAAGCCCCATCCAACCTCACTTTGAATCCTTCCAGTGATGAGGCAGCCACAGCTTCTCTGGGTGACCTCATTGTAAAACATTTCTTCCTTATCTCCAACCTAACCCTGCCTGCCCTCTGCCAGTTTAAAACCATTGCCTCTTGTCCTGCCACAACAGGCCTTGGTGAAAAGTCTCTGTGAGAGTCATGTGAGGTGTGAGACCCTCACACCACTGCTTGGTCACCAAGGCACTTCACCAAGGCTTCTCCAGATGGAGGACAGCTCTGTTGAGTCAAATCCTGACTATTCATGGCCTTCGTGTGACCTACAGCTCTAGATACAAGCCCAGAGTGACCTGGCCAGGGCTGGAGAAGCCTGGTCGGTACAGGGACGTGCTGCTGCCTGCTCTGAGCATCCAACCTGCCTCACCAGTCTCAGAGCCTCGGGCAGCCCACACCACACTGGGGCACCAGCAGAGACCGGTTATTCGGGCTCTGTAGATGTGCTGATAAAGCCTAATGGTGGCAGAGGGATTTAGCCCATTTCTTTTATGCTGCCATAAAGGTTTAATTCTATGTGGTTTTTACTGCTTGGTTTTAGATCAATGTTTAATCACAGCTTAGCTCCTGTCTGGGCTCCCCGAGGATGCTCCTCTGGACACACCAGGCTGGCAGGTTGAAGTCACCACCGGTGTCTCTTCTCCTTGGCAATGACACTGCTCCCCCAGACATAGATGACACTTCCTAGGAATTGTCCTAGGAATTCCTAGGATACTTCCTAGGAATTTATTAGCCCCATATAAAGGACCACTGAATGGCCTCTCCTGTCCAAGTATCAAGCACTATGGTGTGATGGCACCTTGGAGCTGCCGAGCTGGCAGCAGCATGGTGGCTTGGCCACCGCCACCTCCAGATGGGTCTCCACCACAAGGCAGGTGTCAGTGGTTGGCCCAACAAAATACATTACCAAGGCTGGCTGACATAAGGAGAGGTTTAACCACACACTCATGGACCCAGGTGACCATAGGACATCAGCCGGGGTCTTGGTGTTCCTGTCCCAGCCCCATAACGGCTGTTATCTTGTTCAATCCTACCGAGGTCAAAGATGGTACAAGTGGGTATCCTAAGAGAAGGGAAGATATGCTCTGAAATGGGGATAGTGATGCCCTGGAGAAACCCACATCAACCCTGGTGCCCATGCCCACCAGCACAACATCTCTTTTCAGCCTCAGCACACCCATGGTCATGCCCAGGACGAATCTTTGCTGGGTTCCAACTCTATCACACAAACAGCCCTACTCCAGTGGCTCAGCTAATTGGAGGATGGGGAAACCCACAACACAGGTGACCATTCCACGGGCTCCCAGTGCTATTTATCATCCCCAGGCCCGGCTCAGAGCCAGGAGAAAGAAGCGACTCCTCCAGCTGCTGCAGCTCCAAGTCTATTGACCCGCTTTAGGACTCTTTGGAAGAGATGAACTCTTTTTTTTTCCCTTTCTCCCTTTTTCCAGATCACTGACTCAGCAAATTAGAACAAGAATATAATTTAGCAATACAGCGGTTTTTGAAAGACACAGTCCCCCTCTCCTCACCCCCACCACCCAGATAGGGATTTTTTCACCCCTTCACTATTCATTCAGAGCTGATGCTAATTGAAAAACATAGAACGTGGCTAAGCAAACAGTGGGTTGTCTCTCTGGGACAAGCAGAGGATGGGCAGTGCCCCCATTCCAGGGTGTGCAATCAGTCTGGGTGACTTCTTAGCCTTTGCCGGCAGGACACAGTGGGTTCAGCTCCCAGAAAAACCAAACCCAGCTTCAGTACAACACTCATCAGACAAGTGCTGACCCAGAGCACCCACGGGTGTGCGGCAAGAGGCAGGCTCTGCCAGAGCAGCGTGCCAATGTACCAGCCGTCACCCCTGCCTTGGCCCCAGCTCAGCCTCAACCCAAGTCACTGGACTTTTCCTGTGCTCCCACATGAATATGGCACATCCGTGGTGGATTTGAAAAGGTGGCACCCCCAACCCAACAGTGGCTGGTATCCCAGCCCAATGGCTATCCTCTGAGACCAACATGGGTGGACCGCATTGGGCAGTGACCGCACGGGTACCACCCCAAAGCCTCACACCACGGGATCCCAGCACCCCAATGCTCAGTAAGGATGTTCCCAGCTCAGTCAGATGCAGGACCACAGCTCAGCTGTCAGTGGGAAATCTGGATGGTGCCTTATGGACTCATCCTGACTGCCCCAGGGGGATGCTGGAGACCCAGCATGGCCACAGCACAGGAGATGCTGCCCAGCTTCTACCACCCAAAACCAGGGACCACCATGCTGCTGCTCAGAGCCAACAGTGAACTGAAGGGCTGCACACAGTCACGGGTTCCACCATCACCCATTACCCCCAAAAGTCACCTCCTGCCCGTGCCTGCAATGGGGACAGCAAAACCCAGCACACCCCAGAGAGACCACCCCCAGCCCTCCTCCCCAAGCCAACCAACTCCAGTACGTGAGAGAGGGCAGGACTGGGGGCACTGGGCAGAGCACACATCTCACGGTGCAGGGAGAACTGGTAATGGAAAAGGGGGTGGGATGGAAATAAAAAAGTAAGAAGTACCAGGCGCTTTATTATCTAGGGCCAGATCCGAACCCAGGAGCGCAGCCCGAGGAGGGGTTAGGGTGCCTGAGAGGGGCCGGTTACCTCCAGTGCTGCAGAAGGCTTCTTTTTGAGTTCTTCACACTTTCGGAATTTGCAAATCTGGTGGCCAGTTTTGCGATTCCTACAACTGCTGCACTGCTCGCAGTTTATCCGTCTTCGGCAGGGCGGGCACATGCCGCATCTTTTCCGTTTCTTTTTCCCCGAATTGATGGCAGATGCCAACTCATTCTGCATGGGATACTCTGCCAAGCCAGCCATATGGAGCGCGCTCTCTGCCAGAAACACGCCGGCAGGGGTCATGATGAAAAGGCCTGGGTTGATGGGAAAAGCCCCCAGGTAAGGAAAATCGGAGGGGCCGTTCATTGTCTCTGCAGCTGAGACTGCCTCCATGTCAGAGATCCCAGTCCCGTGGTCGCTTGCTAGAGGAAGATGCTCCTGTACCACTCTTTTGAGCATTTCTGTTGACTGAGCAAACTGTTGTAGGGCGGTCTGTCCTTCCGAGGAGAGCTCCGACACCCGGTCGAGTTTGCTCAGCATACTAGAGATGTTTTTGTGCTTTGAGGTAGAATGACTTTTATCCACAGTCGCTTCGATGCCATTAGCTAAGGGGTTGCCTTTCTCTGAATGTTCGCTTACCGAGCTGCTGCTACCAAAGGTGGAATAGTGGGAGAGTGGACGGGACTTCTTAAGACTTTTGTTCAAAGGTTCACTTATTATTCCACTTTTGTTCCTCCTCTCGGAGTTGACGGGGGGTTGAGAGTCATCTTGGGTATTTTTTTCCGTCTCTGCCTTGTTCCCAGTGTCTTGATGGGAGCCCGAATTTGACATGGTGCCCGGAGCACAACAGCAAAACCAAACCCCCCCCAAACAAAACAACCCCCAAACGAAACAAAACCCCAAAACCCACCCCCAAAGCCAAAGATCCCCAAAGCCTTGTGGTTAGCCCCAGCCCGCCGGCCACTGGGGAAAGCTCAGATGGGAACGCTCATCAACAGGGCGTCTCCTCCGGCGCCACTGCAGAGGGCTTCAGTCCGACCTCAGAGCAAAGACATACTCTGCAGCTCTGGAGCACAACACGCGGCTCTGGAAGGAGAAAAGAAAAGAGAGTTAGTGCTGGCAAGAGCCAACGGGCTTTTCAAAGCAGCTCTTCCTCCCCCTGCCATGGAAGTCTCAGCTCTGGGAACAAAGGAACTCCAGGGAACGGACCTCGGTGGAGATCCGTTGGGCTGCTCTGTGAAAGGGGCACCATGCAGACAGAAGTGGGGGTCACAGGGGAAGTCCTGGCCTGGTAGCTATGCACACTGGTACTTAAAGGCTCTCTGTCCCCGGCTCTCCTCCCGCAGCGACCGCAGCCCCAGGGAAGTCACGGGGCTGGTCTCCCGCTCCACTCTGGCAGGCCCTGCACCGGATGGGGGATG
>NW_009933407.1:9332-14016 GCF_000696875.1 Nestor notabilis
TGCAGGGCTGCACCCCAGCTCCCACAGCCCCTGGATGATGCTGCTCACCCAGCTCAGGCTGCACCCTCACCCTCCTCCTCTTGTCCCAGGCCAGCACTGCACAGCAGCACCGGGCAGAGGAAGGAAGACACATGGGGAGCTGCAGCATCCACCTCCAAGCGCCACAAGGAGCTGCAGCATCCACCTTCAAACCCCACAGGAAGCCACAGCATCCAATTCCAAGCCCCACCAAGAGCAGCGCTGTCCACCTTCAAGTGCCATGGGGAGCTGCAGCATCCACCTCCAAGCCCCTGCAGCCTTCACCTCCAAACCGCATGGCAGCCACAGTGTCCACGTCCAAACACCATAGGGAGCTGCAGCACCTACTGCCAAGCCCCACGAGAAGCTGCAGCATCCACCTTCAAACCCCATAGGGAGCCACAGCATCCAACTCCAAGCCCTGGCGCTGACCTCCTGCCATGCCCCATCATGCCCTTGCTCGCTCGCACACCAGAGGCTCCCGGCTGCTCCAGTGGACACGGGGGCTCAGTGGTGATGGTTAGACCCCCCCTCAGTGCTGTCCCTGGGCTGGCTCCGGGGCAGCTGGGCCCAGTGTGGCTGCAAACACTTGTTGTTGTGAAATTCCTGCCCGTCCTCCTCCCCTCCCGAGCACGCCTGCACGCACGCACAGGCACCGCCAGAGTAATCAGGCTTTAGAGGAGAAAAGCTGCAGGGCTTAGTGGAGCAGGAACCCTCGTCCCCACCCTGCAGCAGCTGGGGGAGGGCAGGTCTGGGAGGAGGGCCCTCGCCTACCCCATTCCTCCCTCCACACTATCCGGCAACCTCCTCTACTACAGTGATGGGGCTGTGTGTGGAAAGCTCTGCCAGCACCCTTGCTCCTGACCAAGGGGTGATGCAGCAGAGCAAGGGGCATCCTCACACCCTGCTCATCCATCACCCTTCATGTCCCCTTGGTCACAGCCAAGCCACATCCCCAGGAGCCCCACTACAGCAGAGTAGTCCTAGCAATTCCACACAGACATGGCTTGGGAGCATCAGTGTTAGAACACCGATGTGGTAAGGTCCCTACGCCAACAGCCCCGGTGCTGGCAGAAGAAGACAGCTTCAGTGTGGTGCCAGAGCCGGCTCGCCTGCAGAGAAACCCCCCCGTCCTCACGCTCAAAACCGCTTGCTTCAGCTGCTGCAGGATTTAAGATGCAGCGCGGATCGATGCAGGGCTTGGGTTCAAGCCTGGAGCTCGCCAGGCCACGTGGCAGGAGGGACAGGCTGCCCTTCCCCAAGCATCGCGCTCCATGGGGATGGTGGGTGCTGGCAAGGCTGGGGTGCACCCTCAATTGGTGCTGCCAGGATGGTGGGGGATCCGTCCCTGAAGGCATTAGGACAGGTCACACCTTAACACCGAAAGCAGCGGGCGCTGGGGCCGGAGCAGGGAGCGGGGCAGGAAAAGCACCGGGCGGGAGGATGTGAGATAAAGCCGCCAGTCGCCGTTATCTCGTGCCTGCTTTTCCTGCGTCCCGGCGTCTCTTCCGCCTCGTGGCGTGGCCCAGCACCGGGTCAGGCTGGGGTTCACCAGGCCGTTGTAACCACCAAGCCATGGTGCTGCTATGGCCTTAGCCAGGGGTCTCCAGGAGCGCACATTGCTCTGGGAATGAGCCCAAGTGGTGCCCAAAGGATGGCGGTGTATGGGGCTGAAGTGAGGAGGACACTGGCTGGAGGCATGCTGTGGTGGCCATCTCCCATCAGTTCCCATCTTCCTCTGGTCTGGGGTACCAGCCAGCCCTTCCCTGCTGCTCCCACCCTGCCACACCAACAGAACAGCCCCCACCACTCGCAGCCTTCTACAACCAGGGCTGATGGCAACAGAGGATAGAGCATCACCCCTCTGAGCACCCACTGCTGCTGCCCACCCCACGCAGCTCCCCCAGTACCCATGGGGACAAAGGGGACACCACCATGTCTCCTCTCGTCCCCAGTGGTACAAGGGGATGCTACACCAAGCAGTGCCACCACACAATCCCACCATTGTCCCCACCACCACACTGCCTCCAGCAGCTCCTGCCATCAGCTACCACTCAGCACTGCCCTCCATGCTCCTGGGGCCATTATCCTGCCCAAGTGGGATGGGTATGTCCCCATGCCATCTCCCCTACAGGGACCCAAGGACCTGCTTGCTGTGGGGTGCCTGGTGATGTGCCCCCAACCCAGCCCAGCAGACATCTCAGCAGCTCCTTGCCAGCCACTGCCCAGCCAGGTTGCTAATTGCAGCGGGGGGGAGGAATTAATGATCTTAATCCCTTCTTTATGATTGACCTGAGTAAAGACTGCGAGGGCCCCTCCTGCCCTGTCCCATTTCTACCCCTTTTCAGGCCCCCATCCCCTGGGGAAGGTGCCGGGCAGCGTCATCTGGGTCCCTGTCAGAAGGTGCTTAGTCCCAGCCGTGGCATTAAGGGGCACGTGATGGGCTCCCTTGCCTGGGTCTTTGCACAGGGCAGCTTAAGCAGCCTGGAGGGATGCCAGGGTTCAAGGGGACACCACCAAGGTCGGGAGGCCCCAGTGCACACCCAGCCCTCCATCCCTTCACAGGACCTTGCTCTCCCCCCCTACAATGCCCCTGGCCAGGTACAGGTTCTCCTGGGGCTCAACAGACTGGTGAGCAACAACCAGGCAATGCCATTACTTGGGTGCCCCAGCTCCACGCTCCCTGCTCCCACCAAGGCCCTTTTCCATAGAACACCCCAAAAAGCTGCCCACCGCCACCCCAGGTTGCTTGGCAGCAGCCTTTTCCCATGGTCTGGGTGGACAAAGGGAGTTTTCCTCCAGCCAGACCTTTCCCTGGAGCTCATCCCAGCAGCTCGCACCCCACATCCCTGCTCCATCTGCCCCAGAGCTGCCCACATCCCGCACAGATCCTGTGGGACCACACTGGAATAGTCCTAACAACTCCAAAACACAAAATAATATAGGTTACAAATGGATCTCTGGCAGTCCAGCACCAGGAACCATCACCAGCGATGGACTGAGAGTCCCCCTGATTGTGGGCACCATTCCCCATCAGATGGGAGCAGGACAGGAGCTTGGCTTCTCATACAGAAAACGCCAAACTGCAAATCCCAGCCCGCTTCCCTGTGTTATTTCACTGCATCGCTGGAAAACCATTGGCTCCTGCTGGTGCAGAAAGTCTTGCCTCCAAGAAAGAACTTCTCCTTTCCTTTAATTTTAAGTAAATCAAGCTCCTCCTGGAAAAGCCGCCGGTCGGTCAGCCGTGGAGAAGGAACCGGCAGAGCTGACGCCGAGCTGCTCCCGGGCTCTGGAGACAAAGGCAGAACATACAAATTCGGCTTTCTCCTAATCCCTGGGCACTGGGTGGGCGCGGGGGAACGTGGCTTTGTCCGCCCGGAGCAGACGGAGGATGAGGACGGAAGGGACCCCGGCGTCTTTTCAGCCTCGAGAAAGGCGGTCATTGTCCCCTCTGCCGGGTTTTTGTCCCCACTTCCTCCCCCTCGCCACGCGGCCGCCTGCCCGGCGCGGCCCCCCCTCCCAGCAGAGCCCTGCTGATGGACACACGGACCCACGGACAGACAGATACAGGCAGATCTAAGGAGGGCACTGACCACCGGCACTAGCCCCTCCCCAAGGCATCCCAGGAAGGGTGTAGCGTGAGGGATGCTGTGGCTGAAGGAGCCAGAGAGGGGCCAGAGGTGGGCCCCGTGCTCCTCAACCACCATGGACAGGACTGCAGGGCCATGGGTAGTGGGAGAGATGCATGCGATGTTCCAAGACACCCTTGAGCATCCTCGTGTCTAAAGCACACCCTGGGATGAGAAAAGCTAGCAGGTAGAACAGGACCACCACCCTGCAGCATCATCATGGGTCAGAGGGCCCAAGATGCAGCTCAGAGGCTCAGGAGAACAAGCACCACCAGAACAAGGTTTGAAGCAGCTCCAATCCCAGCACCACAACACCCCACTTCAGCTCCCAGGTACCTGATTTCCACAGCACAGTCAAACCTGCTGCTCCCTCCGCTAGTGACACAGGTCAACTGAAGATGCCTCACCTCAGCCTCCTCAACAAGAAGTCAGGCAGCAGGCACCAGACCAAAGGTCTCCTCGACCACACAAGGAAGCACAAGGAAGTTTTTGAGCTGCCAGGGACTCAGCCAGGCGAGAGGCAGCCATGACTACCTCACCTCTGCGCTGCTGCTTCCCCAGAGTGCAGAAACAAGGTGAACCAAGAGAGAAATCAAGCTTCCATCTCCCAAGGCTGAATATCTTTCAGGACACCCATTCCGGGAGAACATGGTGCTTGGTAATCAGGCACAGGCACCCTGAGGCAAAGACAAGGACATTGTTTGCAAGCCATCGCCTCTGTCAGCCCCAAAAGCCCCCAAGCTCTGCTCTTCAAATTCATCCTCCCAAAAACTGGTCCAGCCAGAAGATCGACTCTGGCTGAATGGGCCATGGAAGTTACCTTCCTCCAGACATCAAGAGAGGACGCCCAGGCCTGGGGGAGCTTTGGCCAGTGTTGTAAACGCTGAAGCCTCACCCTGGCCGTTTGCAGGTTAAAGAGCCAGAGGTATGAGGGGTCTATGATGGGTCACCAGATGGGCAACTCACATGAAGACAGTTCATCTCCCATGCTCCCCAACATCCTTCCAAGGGCCAGTTGTGGCAGGGGGGCCGCCCCC
>NW_009933407.1:14047-14718 GCF_000696875.1 Nestor notabilis
TACTGAGGTGGCACTGAGGGACGTTAAGAAGCCAACTCCTGAATTAAAAAGGCTATGGAAGATTAAATCCAGCATCTGGAGTTAGCCCTGGAAGCAGATGGCGGCTCATCATGGCACACAGAGTGGCTTTCACCCGTCTCCTCCTTGCAGGTAGCCACTCTGCTCTAGTGGTGCCTCCCCAGAGCAGCTCTGGACATACGTACAGCCTGGCCAGCACGGGCCGGAGATGTGTCCTGCCAGGCACATCCTCAGGGATGCAGTGAGGCCGTGCTGCTGTCCTGCAGATGCCCAGGTCAGATCCCTACACCAGGGCTCCAGCAAAGGCATGGTTTATCCCTGTTAGTTGTGTCTTTCCCCATGTAACTCCATGGCTGCTGCAGGCTTCCCAACCCACTGTGGGACACCCAGCTCAGGCAAATGCACCCATCAAGGTAAAGCCTATCACCAACATGTCCTGGACTTCCACTGCGGAGAGGACAAGGATATCCCCATGGATACCATCACCTACAGGCACATCCTTGGACCTCACCCTGCAGCACCCTGCATGCACCCCACTGTGCCTGGGGCCACCCCACACTTCCTGGCTGGAAAACGTGGACTGCGTCCTGCCTCCGCAGGGTGGTGGTTACGGATTAAGGAGTCTTAAATGTCAGACGACCAGGCGCTCCCTG
>NW_009933407.1:14774-22184 GCF_000696875.1 Nestor notabilis
AGCCGGGCGGTTATGGAGATAACGCGATTTGAAGCGTCCACCCGAGCGTTGCAGGGCTGCGGGTGCCCTGCGGACAACACCAGGCACCTCCTCCCCTTCTCCCTCACCCAGCTGCTGCCCAGAGAGCCGGGTGATGGCCACGCTGCTCCCACCTGCACCATATCCCCTTTCTGAATCCAGTGGGATGAGGGAAGCTTGGCAGCATCACCTCTGCAGGGCTCATCCATCTCCCCCATGCCAAAGCTGCACCAATTCGCTGCCCAAATCCTAACACGACTGTAACTAAAACCTACCAGATTGAGCCTCAGGAAGGGCCCCCCGCCGTGCTTCTCCCCCCCCATTCCAAATGGGATTGAACAGATCTCAGCTCGCCCGAGCCCAGCTCGCAGCCAAGCCGCATCTGACACTCCTGCGCGGTGGCACGGCTCTCTGCCGCTCACCCACTCCCCCAGCTTGGCATCCCCTCACCTCACGCCACCCCCCTGCAGATGCAGCATCACTCCCAGCCCAGCGGAACCCCCTGCCCACTGCAAAGCACAGCCAGACCCTCCTGCAGGGACCCCAGCTCTTTGGTGCGGCTAGTCCCCAGTGGATTTCAAGGTGGTGGTGTGCAGGAGACCATGTTCAACCATCCAAGGGTGTTGGGGCCCAGAGGACAAGGGGCAGGCACAGCAGATGACAGCAACAACGAGCATCCCTGGGAGCCACTGTGAGGGGCTGTGGGGGGCCCAGGCAAGGCTTCACCCCCAGGAGACCCACACACAGCCCAAGGAGGCCAAGCTGAGACATGTGAATCACTCCCATTAACAGATGGGGCGATTACAGTGTAAATTACTCAGGGTCTGACTGATAACAAGGGCATGGAGGCGCAGAGCTCCAGGAAGTTCATTACAAGTAAGAAAAGAAGTTTTAGGCACAGCCACATGGGAGTATTTGATGGCAAAGAGCCCCAAAGCCAGCAGTGCCACCTCCAAGTGCCACTCCAATGGCGCCCAAATCCATTAGTGCCACTTCCAGTGATGCTCAGACACATCAGTGCCACATTGAAGAGCATCCCCAGCCTGGAGAGGTACCGTTGTGTTCCCAGCTCTCTCCAAATCTCATCCCTCCACATCCCACCAGGCAGAGCACAAACTGAGGGGGTGTTCCAGATCCCAGGGAAGCCAGCAGTGGGAAGGGCTGGTGCACTGTGATCACCATCGTCACTGGTGAGCAAGGAGCACACCAGCAGCAGGAGCATGCACTTGAGAGCACCAGCTCAGTGCATTTGAGTATGGTCATTAATGGGTGGTGCGGACCTCATGGTCCTTAGTGATGAGACCCCCTACTTCAAAAGTGGCTACCACCTCAGTGCTTGCACCCCATGGACCCACAGGGCAGCAGGGAGGAGCTGTGCAAGCAAGGGTGCAGAGAGCACCCAGCCCACTCTGTGGCTGAAGGAAACATTGGCATCCAAGGGGCATCTCTGCTCCTCATACCAGAAACACCCCAGAGGGCTGGGTCCCTGATGCTTCTGTGCTGGTGGGACTGAGGGGGTGCAATCACTCCCCCAAACCCCTCAGAAACACCCATTCCTGAAGGCAACTGCTTTAAGGAATCACTTTGAGCACTGGGAAGCCGCCAGGGCCCACAAGTGGCCGCAATTGACAGATGTCCAAAAGGATGGCGAATAATCCCGTCTTCCTCTGGAAGGATTCGGGTCGCCCTCACCGTCTCGGGGTTTATCCATTGTCTGCATCCGCCGGCAGTTGTTATTTTTGGTCAGCCCCTCGTTTTGTTTGGCCTCGCCGGCAGGAGGGAAAAAGGAAGAAGAGAAAGGGGAGGAAGGCTGCTTGGCAGGGGGAAGACCAGCTCTGCTTGGGGAGGGGGCAGTGAGGCACCCCACAGCCCTTGGGGAGTCTGAGTCCATCTCCTCCCAGCCCTACAGCCTTGCTGAGCACAGCCAAACTCACCACAGCAAGCACAGCTTCCCCTGCTGCCTGCAGGAACTTCTCCCAATAAGCCCAGTAGCCAAATGGACCAGAGAGGCTTGAGAGGTTCTGGGGGGAAGATCTTGCTGCCCAGCTGCCAGCACCCTCCTGTGCAGGCAGCAGTAGGGGTCATCTCCAGAAGCAAATAGGGAGCTCCAACAGGGATGGAGTCAAATCCTTCAAGCGGCCACCACCATCCCAAGCCCTGCCTGCAGACCCACATGTGCCTCAGATCCATCACCATGGACCAGCAAAGATAGGGGAGACTTATTAAGGCAGGTATCCGACCTGTCCTGACACCCAGGGCTGTGGACCCCCATCCTTCACACTTCATTCCTAGCACTGTGCATCCCAAGCAGCCTCCCCTAAGGCTGGGGCTTGCCAGCACTGCAGGATGCAGCTCAGGCAGTGCTGGGATCTGGACCCATCTCTCCAAGCTGGGTGCAATGGGAGGTGTCAGCAGAGCCAGGAAATGAGACACCCAAGAGCTCCTGAGGAGAAGACACACAACCATGTCCCAAGACTTTGCGCCTCTCCCCATGTACCTGGTGGCAACTGGGAGAGCATCAAGCCAGGACTCACCATCCTTCTCTGTGCTGCCTTCCTGGTCTGCCTACAAAGCACCAAGACAACAAGAAGCTGCCTCGCCACTCAGCAGGGCTTTGGCACCTGCAGGAGATGGAGGGCACGGCACACAAAACCATCTCTCCCCAGCCTTCCCCACCACTTGTCATTCAAGCAAACCCTGTGGCCTTTAAGCTGCCAAGGTACCAGAGCTGCTCCGGAATCGGAGTTTGCTCGGCTCCTGCCCTGGAGCAAGGAATCTGAAACGCTGCCACTGGAAACGAAACAGAGCATCCGTCATTTTACTTGCCAGGAATATATCCAGCCCCCAAAAAAAGAAATGCTGCCTGCTAAAGAGCCAGCAACAAACGCCCTCGATCGCACCGGCGAAGCGGAGCCTGGCATTGGGCATCACCACCCGCGGCCTGCTTCTCTGCCGCATTCAAAATCACCCGAAATTCAACGAGCAACAGAGTCAGGAGAGGGCTGATGTCATCCCAGAGCCGGGTCAGGACGGATGGTGGGGACCAGCAGACCCCACCTAGGATGCTACAAAGAAAACCCATAGGTTCAGAGCAAGAAAAGGCAGGTGGCAGAGGCAGGGCTGGAGGGGATGGAAGTGTCTAAGTGGAGCCAGCCCTGCCAGGGGTGCCCATGGGAAGCTGCCCTGCCTGTAGGCACTGCCAGCATCCTGCCCCCGGCCATTCCCAGTGGCATCCCCAGGAAAAGGAGCCGCATTCCCAGCCAGCCCAGCCCCCAGCCCAGGCACGCCAAGCCAAATATCTGCAAGAGGCGCTCCCCTCCATGGGAACGGCGACTCCACGCAGAGTTCACATGCCCCAGCAATGCCTGATTAAACTCCCAAAGTCCCAGGGAATACCCCTGAGGCTGTCTGCAGATAAGCAAGGAGCTGGGCTGCTCGCAGGAAATGGAGGAACTGGGAAAGAGCAATGGCTTTTTTCCTTGTAAATTCAGACTAACACAGAGCAAACCCCAGCACACTCTGGCTCAGACACAAGCGCTTGCCCAAGCTCGCTGCTGTGCACCCCCAGAGCTTCCTGCTCTCTGGAGCAACTGGGAGCTCATGGTTGACCCCAGCACTGAGCCAGATCCCACCAGAGGCAGTGGGGATGGAACCAGATAGCTCAGGGTAACTCAAGGCTGAGGGGAGCTGAGCATGAAACAGGGACACTTGTTGCCAACACCTCCATCCAGGACCGGAGATGCTCCGCCATTTTGGTTCACCCTTGGGAACACCTCAGACACTGGTTTCACTGGTCCTTGGGTCTCCTGCAACCCCACACTGCCCTTCTCCTCCCCTTTGGCTTTTCTATGACATCACAGCACTAGACCCAGATCTCCCAAGCTGTCCACATGGTCAAGGGCAACAGTGGTCAAGGAAACCATGTTGGTGCAGCACCCAATGAGATGGGTGAGCTGAGGCATCCCAGGGTAAAGGGGAAGGAGATGATGCTCCTCCTCCTGAAGGCAGGGGAGCAACCAGCTCCTCCTCCTCTCCTGTGCTCCATGAAAGCAGAGCCACGGGGAGGGTTTGCATGTCTTGGGGATCAGTGACCCCAGTGCAGGGGCATCCCAGGGGTGCTCCATCCTAGCTGCCACAACTTTGGCTTTGATGGAGACCAACTGATGTCATAAGGTTGAAGTTCTACCTTCAAGGAGGACCTGCACTGAACGCACACCATGCTCTCAGATGGACAAACTTGTCTGATACCACACGAGCACTCGCGATGCACCTACTCAAGCCAAGTTCTCCTTCGGAGGAGATGTCTAGCAGCTCTCTTGATTCTTGGTGCTTCTTCAAGAATCAGCCCAAGAGGAAAGATGTCTTCCTTCCCTGTAACATGCCAGCAGAGCATGGAAGAACAGCAGTGTTGGGCATCCTGATGGGAAGAGTCATTAAGAAAATGGGTCCCAGAGAACTGCTGGGACAAGAAGTTCTGCCTCAGGGATGTGGTGGCACGGTGGGGAGGGGTTGTACCAACAGGCCCAGCTTCTGTCTTTGATCAGATACCAGTCTGGATGCAGAAAGCATCTGGACCACTACAAAACACTTAGATTTTCACTGGGTATCTCACACAGCCACGAGACCTCACTGTAGCCTTACCACAGATGACGGGAGCGAGTAAGAAAGACGGAGAGAGACTTTTCACCAAAGTCTGTCATGACAGGACAAGGGGCAAAGGTTTTAAACCAACAGAGGACAGGGTTAGGTTGGAAATCAGGAAGAAATGTGTTACAATGAGGGTGCAGAGGCGCTGGCACAGGTTGCCCAGAGAAGCTGTGGCTGTCCCATCCCTGGCAGTGTTCAAGGCCATGCCCCCCATGGCAGGGGGGTTAGTCTAGATGATCTCTGAAGGTCTCTTCCAACCCAAAACAATCTGCTTCTACAGTAATTTTACTACCGGCACTGTACTTTACCAAAAAGCACAAGTGAGATGCGCTGGCAGACCTCAAAAAACCAACCACAAGACAGTTGGAAAGGAGAGCTGTGGCCCTGAGAAAGAGGAAGGGAACACCACTACCACCAGCCACAACATGAGTCAGGATGGGGGAACCTTCAGATGAGGGGCCTTGATTACAGGATATAAGCATCATCTGGACCTTCTTGGCTCCAAGCTCTGAGGGTCTACAACTGAAACTAGCATTAGATATCAATGCTTCTGCCTTTCCTCACTTCCCCAAGAGCTGAGGAACGAGGTGGAATGGCAAGGAAGAGTTGGATGTGGTTTTCACAGTTGGTGCCTGCCACGTGGTGGTGCACCCCTTCTGTAGCCAGTGCAGGGTGGGTTCAGAGCCCCTCAGCTTCCTCCCAGGGACCTGCCTGCTCATTTGTTATGCCTCCTGCAAGAGAACCATTTTCCTTCACCCATGCCAAAGGGTTTGATTCCAGACACTCCTGAAACCCAGTGGTTTCAGGATCCCCATTTCCAGATGGGTCCTCCAGCTGCAGCACTGGGAAGCACCAGAGATGGGAGGAACAGGATCACCAGAGCACAGGCACCAACCCAAAGGGTTGATATCCACACTGCCTGCTCTCAATGGCATCCTCCTCCATGTGCTGCTTTCTACAGCCTGCTCCATCTCCACAAGGCCCACCATACCATGCCTGGAAAAATCCCACTTTTTCAAGCTTGGATCAAGCACAGGTGACTGATAATGATGGCCAGCAGGAGTGTGGCCATCAAGGGAAAATCCTGCTGGAAAGCAGCAAAACCCCATCCCCAGCAAGTGTGACCCACAGTGCCAAGGCAGCCACACTCCAACCTGGACAGCTCTGCCTGCTCCATCACATTTGGGGGGGCTTGGCCTCCAGCGTGGACTTCACCATGCAGGTGTGTGCCTTCAGGTGTTTTCAGAAGGGGGATATATATTCAAATAAAGCAAAAAGCCAAAAAACATGGGCATGCAACTGAGCTCCTGCGATTTCCCTATCAGCTGCTGGGCATCCATGGAAAAATCCTGAGGAAATTTCTGCTAAAATATAATCATTCCACAAAAAAAAGGGAAAACCCACCGAAGGCTGAGCTCGCTGGACACAGCACGCCAGGAGGGGCTGACAGAGCTGTTACGGTCTATTGGGCCAATAATCCACAAACTAAGACAGATTTATTGTACATGGCAGATCGTAACAGCTCCAAAGAAACCATCACTGTCTCCCGGTGCTTAAAATTCACTTTCTTGGGGGGAAAAAAAAAGGCCAAAATATGGCTTGAAGAGATAAGATGCGTGGTTGTGACAGACAGAAGCCTGTGCAAACACATATTATGGGGTTTTTTTCTCTCTTGGTATATAAATAAATAAAATATCTCCTCTTCCAAGGCGAGCGCAACAGCATTACCCGGCTCGCAGCGCTGTCCTTACCACCGGATTACCCAGCTTGGTTTCACCTCCCTTCAGCAAGATGGATTTGCAGGGATGTTGTTTCCGCCCCAATATTACAGCCTGAACACAGAGAGGGGGATAAAAATGAAGCTCATTAAAGCCAACTTGTTCCCATCTGCCTTCCTGGGATGGGTGGGTTTGGGTTCCCTCTCCTTGGAAGGTGCAAGCCTCCTAGAAGCAAGATGCTGGAGCAGAGAGCCAGGCTCTTCCCACCGGCACATTGTGATGGCGAGCCCAGGATGTGGGGATGTTTACGGAGTAACAAAGGGCAGTCAGTGCTTTCCCTTCAGCTTTGTTCCTGAGTGGACAGGTCCTGGGAGCAGGACTGGGAGCAAGCCCAGCTCAAGCCCATCGCTAATTGTGGCATCTGTTCAAATCACTGCACTGGAAATCAGCCTGGCTCTGGTGAGAGCTTAGGCCCGCTCATCATATCCCATAGGATCAATGGGTTTAGGGTGGCTTGGCCCAGCCAATGGGGTAGACCTGGTCCCCACTCGCCCTGCACCCAGGAGCCAGCCCTGAACCCCTCCAGCATCATGATGTGTCAGCACCCACCAGCCCCCCAGCTGCACCTCAAAACCATCCCAAAGATGGGGTGCTGGACCAAGTGACTTTTGGCTGTGCTCAGAGACACAGAGCAATGCCCATAGATGCAAGGAGGGGGTTTGCAGGGGTACCCCAGATCCAGCCCCCTGGAAGTGATGGGCTGGGGCTGGCTGGGAACTCCAGGGAGGGAGTGGAGCCGAGTAATTAGAGCAGGAGGCTGTGAGTCAGCAAACGATGCGTAACCTCGAGGTTGACAATGAGGGAGAAGATGGCAGTTTCGACCGAGAGCACCCGCTGAAAGGGCACATTTAGATATGCAAGAAGCAGCAACTCCCAACAATTGGAGGGCTGGCGACCTGCTCCACAAACCACGCTGCTCCACAAAGCACACTGCTCCACAGCAGCTGCCCGGCTGCCACAAACCGGG